>NC_137067.1:11478023-11673230 GCF_032717465.1 Coenobita brevimanus | reverse complement strand
GTCGCCTCATTCATATTGATGGATTGCTGCTGCCATTATATTTACCCATGCATCATGATCACTTCATTTATACTGATAAGTTATTTTGGCGATCATACTGCATTACACAAAGATTTCATGATTAGATATTCGTATCAAATATCATTTTACCCGCCGGGAAGATTGTTTTTTTAACGCACGACTTCACTGGCATTTTTTTTATGTAAGGAAGAAAGAACCAAAGGCTTGAAGCATGAATGTTGTTCACTCGCGGATAAAAGTTGGAACCTATATTTATGTGAACTGGTCTGTTGTTTCTCTAAACACCGGAATCGACATAAAATGACGTGATTTGATTAAAATAGACCTGAAATGGTGTGCCTGAGTCTGAATACGGCACACTGCACTCCTCCCCCTTCTCTCACCAACCCCTACTGATAGAGCTTATCCTTTGCTCTTTACTTATTGGCAGCCAAATATGCTTTCCGCTACTCTCATTAACTGAACAATCTCTTACACATCCCTCTGGTATATACACAGGCCACAGTTGTTTGTCTGTGTGTACTGTATTGCAGCAGCAGACTTACACATGCCTAATGGGGCAGCTTAAAGCCGTGTTTTACAGGTCTTGAAAGGCAAGTATTGTTAATGGAAAAGTACCCCACCCCCACCCACTGCTTTATGACTGGGAGTAGACGTAGTGGAAAGGATTTTGGAGTCAAGGATGAGAACTGCATGTGGATTTTTGTTATTTATTTATTTATTGCTGGAGTGGTTGTGGATATGAGTCAGTTTGTATGTCATTAAGGGAACCTCGATCGAATTCAGGTCAGGAATGATATAAGTACACACTACCCACCTAACCACCAGAGGCTTCAGCTGCAAAAGTTAGGGGGAAATGTGAGGCAATGACATTATATCAGTATGGTAAGTCACCACCCAGAAGACAATTTGCCTTACAAGATGAACATTAAGGATTGAAATTAATGACAGTATTAAACCCTTGCATACATCTGTGCCTTTAATATGGCTGTGTGTACATTTTTGCCTAAGATTCATGTGTAACCATATATGTGCACATTAGCATTAACTCATGTCTAGGTTTAGGCAACTGTGCACATGTCTGAGTACGTGTGTGTTAAAAGATAGCGTACGTTCTTGTGTATGTGTCCGTACATGTGTGTATGTGTGCGCGCATGCTGGAGTGTGCTTGGGTGGGTGTGTTTGCGTTTGTGTGTACGAGCGGTCGCATCTGGTACACACCTACCCAGTCCACACGTGCCTGTATCCTCTCCGTCCATTCACAACCACTTGCCAAAAGCAGAAGTGGATGCAGGAAAAAGCAAGTATGATGCCTATATAAGAAAATATTAATATGTTTTAATCAACGGGGTGGGTGTGTTTATGCTATTAATTCTGTGGCGGTGATGAGGGTTTGTGTGTGTGTGTGTGTGTGTGTGTGTGTGTGTGTGTGTGTGTGTGTGTGTGTGTGTGTGTGTGTGTGTGTGTGTGTATGAGTGCGTGTGCGTGCGTGTGCGTGCGTGTGCGCGCGCGTACGTGCTTGCATGCCGTATCTTCTTTGTTGGAAGACTGCTAGACCTCATGAAACACTGAAGTTTCGGTCCATTATAGAATACAACGTAGGAGTGAGCCCCTTAATTTCTTGTACTGCCAGTGCTTCTTCGTCTCTGACTATTATGTGGACACTGATTGTGAATTAACTTGGAGCCCAAAGAGGAGCAATATCTTGTGATAAAAAAGCTGAACTATGCTTTATATTTCGGATCACATGACGAAGAGTTTTGAAATACTATACTGTGTCCCATCTGAAAAACCATGTATTATCTTACAGGCTGTGTGTCCGAAAGTAACCACTTCGTTAAGATGCCGCCTTTCTCCACTTTAATTAAGCTGCCACTTGATTTTATTCAGTTTACTGAAGGTCACAGTTATTGTAAATCTTTACTTGAAGGATTTAAGGCTTATCACTGAAGGTGGTATATTATTATCAATTACACCATGCATTAATGGCGAAGGTTAGAAGTAGGAATGGATGGAATCATGGATGGAAAGTAGTGGTTAATGGTTGAAGAAAGAATTACAGGATGAACACACCGTTCCATAACCCATATAGTAGTGACAAGATTCCAATATGCTGTTCAGTATTCAGCATTGCTATTTGCTCCTTAATCAGCGTAACGAGATAATTCAGCTGAGTGTAAAGGGATATTGTGACAGTACTGTTTGGTTTACAAAATGATAATGGTTAATTTTCCGAAAGTTTTTAATTGATGTTCAAACCAGTATGAGAAACTGAGTTTGAAAATAAAAGAAAAAAGAGAGAGTGAACATGAAAAGATGTTTTAAAAAATACTGGAGGCAACCCATCCCACTCGAGGACTGGGGAGTGCTCATATAGAATTTTAAGATATATATTATGGTAAAATTTTCCCTGTAGTAATTAATGTGTCAACGCCGTAACATTCATCTTTTTCAATAATGCTTTCGTGTTTCTTACATATGTTGTTAATGAACTGAAACCACAAATTCGAGGCGAGTCATCTTTGAAGAATACAATTTGATTTTTTTTTTTTTTCACGACAAATTGTGCTGCCACACTATACGCTGTTATATATAATCTAATACCAAATCTATTGCATTCGCTTAGTTATTTGCCTGGTTCCAATAAATAATGGAAAGCCCCAATTGAAGATGTTCAAGTAGACAGTACTGAATCTTGTAAAGCAGATTAGTATTCAGTGCAGACCCACCTCACCGCTGTCACAGTTAACCTACTGCACTGTGAACCCTCTGATATTTACTGTGCCACTATGACAGTCACTGACTTTCATTATTATTATTCCTTATCTCTCTGATATATATTGTACCGCAGCAACAATCACTACTTTTCCTTCAGAGTTATTATTTTTTAACTCTCTGATATTTATTGTACCACTGCAACAACAACTACCTTTCCTTCAAAATTTTTGTTCCTTACTCTGTAATATTTGTTTTTCTTCGTTATTAGAATTTTGGTCATTCATTTTTAATTACTTACTTCGTTCATTAGATTTACACGTCTCGTGTAATTTTTCACGGAATATATTTCCGCCTGTATATGATATATTTTTGACAGATTCCGATATACGACTCAACTGATAGCCGTATCCCAAATGTAAGAGTTCAATTACCACACACTCGCTTCGTCCCTCCTTGTGCCTACTCTCATCATTGGAAAATTTCAAACACGAAGTCCGATGAACCTTTTTTTGGGGGGTGGAGTGGGGTGGGGTGGGGATTCATCTCTGGCTGTGGCAATCTTCAGTTGAATTCCAGACTGCCAGGCCATCTTAACGAATAAACAGTTGTGGTGAATTAAGTACAGTTAATCATTATCGTCGACATCGTGGTCGTTCCAATCCTAATTCATGTCTACAAAACGGTGTGAAGTAACATTCAAAAGCAAAAGGAAACAGCTTTGTTTTTACCTATCGACCGGACCAATGGTATTAAGGATTACAGTCAAATACAGCATCCACATCACTAACCGTAGTGGTGGGTTAACATGAACAAAGAGAATATGAAATTGTTGACCTGTGTGGACGACTCAAGAAGAGAAACAATGACATGGAAATCGTTATGTAGGGGCGCTATGAAACATGACCAGTAAAATCGTCCATATACTTCGTAATAAGTCACTGATTATGATCCCACGGATTCCTGGCTCCACCTTATAAGTATTGTTACGCTACATTTACACTTACAGTATGGATACCGAAGTAACTGAACGAGATGCCACCCTTGCAACACGCTGCAATATTACTGGTTACTTGAACGGCATTTCATTGGGTTTATCGTGATGGCGTAAAAGAATTATTAACCGAACTCTTGAAGCGAGATTACAGCCCATCAAACTCGCTGGAATATTACTGATAAGGTTATCAAGATCTCATTAGGCTCTGACAAGGCTTCAAGGGCGGTGTACAGACGGTGATAATCGCATTTTTATCTTTTGGCTCATGTTTATATCAGTCTTTGTATCTTAATACCATCTCTAATATTAACACTCTGTCAAGCAATTTTCCTGTCAACATGCCTATCCCTCCCTTATACTCAAACTTCAGCTGAGCTGACTTCTTTCCTGCACCAATTTTCCTATCCACCAATCTTCCTATTTGCTCACCAAACCACCTATTACTGTTCTTCCTGTCGCTCTGCCTACACTCCTTTCTGTCTAACTATCAACGACTAACCCCACAAAATACAACTCTCATTCATTCTTGTTTATCATGTCAACCCCCATTCTTCCTGTCCCCAGTTTACCTACCTAAATTTCCTCCCAAACCATCTCCCCACCTACCATGTCAACAATCTTCACTCTTTATTAACACAGCTGTTAGCCATTCTACCACCTGGCATACCAGTTCCATCCTCCCTATCTTTGAACTTACCTGCTTTCCTCCCCACATTTTCCGCCGTCCATAATTCTACCTGCCAAACCACCTACTTTCTTGCCTACCAAAACGAAACCATCTTCTCTACTTAACACAGCTGCCCTCCATCCTAGCATCTCGGCCATCAACCTTATTCATCTTGCCTTCCAGCCTACTTACCTGCTTACCATTCCACCTACTAAGCCATATATTGTCGACCGTATCAAACCACCAACCTACTTTATATAAATGGTATCCATCGAACCACTAACCATCAGTCCCAATCCAGCCAAACTACCCACCACCCATATGCTTAGTACCTGGTAGCACCTACCAAAACCACCAGCCATTTCCATCACTTATCATAACTGCCACCTTTCCCATAGCCACTCATATTAGTGGCTAGTCACTAACCTAACCTAACCTAACCTAACCCTGTCTACTACATCTGCCAACGAAAGGAGCAAGTTGCCCGTTAAACTAGTTTTTCTTAATTTTGCGAGGATAGCTGACTTGACCCACCCCCCTACACCCCTGCACTCACTGCGTGCGCTGATTGGTTCTAATTTCTTCTAGTGTCGGATACCAATAGACATCGGGAATAATTATGCTCCCCGGCATCCAGTGCTCAGTGGCGGTGCTGTCCATCGGTGTCAGCTGCGCCTCTTGGCACTGATTTTGGTCCGAAAAGGAGGCTCCAAATCACCTCTTCCTCCCCAGTTTAGTTTTATATAGGCTGCGTTAATTCTTCCCCTGTGGTGAAGTATTTTGTATTTTATTCTTGCCATCACCACACTTCTTCCGTCAGCCTATAGCAATATCTCGCAGTATAAGAGTGTTAGTTGCTGTTTTTAATATGAGTAAAATTGATCGGTGTTGGTAATACTGAAGTACAAAATACGTCACGAGCGGAGTAATCACCATTTTCGTCAACAATATTTACACAAGGTGAGACAGTATTAAAGACTAGGATTGCTACAAGAGAGAACTATCAGGGTGTATTATCAACAAAAATAGTCAAGGAGGATGAGGAAGGAGGCCTTTTAACCCCAGGAGAAAACTACACCTTGTTATCCTCTCATCTTGAATGCCGCCCCGCGTGTCAGTCAGGAAAGAATGTTGGGCGCTTAAGCACAAAAACAATCTGCTGAGGCAACACTATATTTCCTCTTAAACTAAAAACGGTATAGGAAAATAGATCGTTTAGAAGAAACTAATTGAAATAAGTACATGAATTAAATAAGGCTGGGGTGAAAGGATGGAAAAATATATGCAGTGCTTCCACAGTCATTATCCACCCCTAATGCTAATCATTCTTACAAAATTGACTGATCGTGTAATATTCATTGCCCCCGAAAAGTTGGTTGGTAAGCGGCCATTAAACAGTTTGATCGAACCAGAGTGGATCCGCAACACCTATCGACAGCAAAAATTTATTGATGAAGCAAAAATGACCTAATCAGGTGAAATTGGTGGCGGTAGGGTGTGGTGAGGGTGTGGAGGGAGAAATGAGTGAATGAGGTATGGAAGAGGGTATGATGGTGTGGTATGGGTTGTGTGCTGTAGGTGGGGATGGAAGAGTAGCGGAGGGGGAATAGGGTGGGAGATTGGAGTGGGGTGAGATGTAGTGGTATTGGTGACCGTTGGCTGGGTGGTGCTGGTCCTGCAGCTTGGGGTTATACTGCACATAGGAAGCCAGTGGTGCATGATTAACAAGTCCAGCTCACAAGTGGCCTAAATCTTTTGAAGGTAGGAAGATTAAACGAAAAAGACGTCATCACACTGAAGACATTAACCCACTGCGTCCGAGGTCGTCTTTAATATTCTATTCTAGTTATCCACAGGAGATTTTATTGTTTATGAACTGCAACTCTCCACACAAACCAACCACTGTTCCAACCATTTGCCGTACTGACAGCCGTACTTGTTTTGGATCAATAAGTATCAAGTGTGTGTGGCTTAGTAAGCCATCAGGGCCGTGACGTCCTGATGGCGTCACTGGCATCACAAGAGCAGCGCAGCCTTGTTACATCTCAGTCAGTCGCCGCCGCCACAACATGGCTGCCGTCACAGCCAAAAATTACTGCTTGGTTCATTAGCTTAGCCAGCCAGATAACAATGCACGGATTCATATTCGGGCTATCCGGGGTTTCAGTTGCGTGTCTCTGAAGAAGGCACGTAACAAAAGGAGATGCACGGTTTGGAAGACGTTTAACAGCACAACACTGCCTTTGGAAGACAAGGGTGGAGTATTTCTGATGCGTCCAGTAGTCAGGAGGAAGAACTGTAACAAGAAAATGAGATAAATGAGAGGTACATGGCTCAAGGACGAGGCAGCCTGGAGCCAAGCCGCAGCTGTTCTCGGATTAATATTTAAAGATCTAATATGTGTACACGCCTCCAGCTGCGACGATGAGCAGCCGCGGTAAAAACCGTAAAGGTGCGACACGGACAAAATGCAACAACGATGAACTATGAGAGTGATTTAACGTAACATCGGCCAGGTTTTCCAGCATAGGGCCAAGGCAGTTCATCCCAATTGAACCTGGCCTCAGACGCGCCACGATATCCATCAACACGCGAGATAAGTGAAGGTAATTGACAGAGGACGGTGCATTGTTGTTATTGTTGTTGTTGATCAACCTCAGTCTGTCTGGCCGAGCAGACCCATCAACCGCAGGCAAGCAACCTCTCCTTCAGGGCCGACTCGTGCAGTGGACTGATGCTTGCTTGCTATCAATTGCGAGGCGCAAAGAAAAGTGTGGAGGTTTGGTTCCTCGATTGAAGCCACTTTTGTGTGTCTCCACCCAGTTAACAGCGGCACCACAGTAGGCTCCAATCCACCCTGTTATTTTGGTATTTGGTCACTAACCAGTCGTGTAAATGGTTTCCTCTGTTACAGGAAGCAGTTAGGCTTGTCATTTAGTGTGAAACCACCTGAAGTGGAGAAAAGAGTACTAAAAAAAGAGACAGGAAGGAAAGGGAGGAAATGTAAATAGAATGATAAAGGTGTAAGATGTGGGTAATGGGCGCCCCTACCTACCTCCATTGGGTGTGTGTTATAATATGGAATGGGTGGGAGGAGGAGGGACGTAAGGGAACAGGGTAATGATTGGTGGGACGGCAGGGTGGTCACACCGCCACATAACTCCCCGGTAATTGGCCCCATCAGGTCAGGTACACACAGCACACGATTTACACCTTCGTGTCTAGCATTCATTAACAAAGGAAAGATTAGTTCTCTCATGAAACATATTTCCTCTTGTATGTATGACAAGAAACATGAGAGGTTTTGCATTTTTTTTTTTTTTTTTTGCCTGCTTCCTGCAAAAACAAATCATAGTAGCAATAGGGAACTGGTAATTATGTCATAAAGACTTTGTAGTTACTTGTAGAGAAGTATATTTTAGACTTGTGGTCGAGCGGCTTTTATATCTTGTAGTAGTTTCCCCACCAGATGTCATGTAGTGACGGTAGAGGTAAAGAATAGTATGGGACTATTTTTATTTGTCTTGGAAATATTAAACAGGTCTCTCACATGGAAAGAGTATAAGTCCCGGGTAGCTACCTCCCTGTCTCGCTATCTCTCTCTCTCTCTGTTCTAAGGCTAATCTCCGTCTCGACCTCTCTCTAGGGTCGCTTGTCTCCTTCTGAACTCTCTTTCCTAAAATCTGGTGTAGCAGGGGTGTGTCACGTATGTTCCTCATGGTTACCAGATCTTTGTTCACGAGAGGACTGCTGACAGCTAACTGCATCATCTCCTTACTGGCCGCTGTCGTCAGCTTTCCTCAGTGTTAAGAGTGTGTAAGCATGTTTAGCACTGCTCGATTCTCGCAGACACAGCACCTTCTCATCACCTGACTTCCTGCTTCTATCTGTCTCTCTATCTATCTATTTATCTATCTATCTATTATGTAGTCCTACATTTGCTCGGCCGCGCGAAAATGGCGTACCATCGACATTTAATAGTTATAACATATTAATACATACTAAATACACATTATAATGAACTTATAAGCTAATTAAGTGAAATACATAATATTGTAAAGTAACATAATTGTATGAATATTGTATACATATATTATTCATAGTAAATAGTGATTATTCAGTAATATTACATTTTAAATAAGTTGTATACATATTTGAATAAATGCATTAAAGTAAATTATTTAACTGTAATACAGTATGTACTTGGGATATTATAGTGAAATGCATACATGCAAGAATAAAAATAGTTTAAAATTAAGATTATTGTAAGAGTTATTAATATTTCATTTAAAGATAATGGTACTGGTCTGTCATATATGGGTCATTCTTCTTTGTATTATTATTATTATTATTATTTTTTTTTTTATATATATATAATTAATACTATATACAAAATATATACACTTCATTCAGGGTGGTTAACTGTGATGTTAACTCTCCCCCCACTAAATAATGACTCCAAATTAGCAATTCTTGCATGCATTCTGTGCATTGCGAACAGCAGTACTGCAACTACAATGCAGATGATTATAAAGACAGAAGGAGCTTGGCTATACACGTAATATGGGTTGAACATACTCAAACTCAAATCTTCCCAGGGCTTCATTGTTTCATTGATCAGCTGCATAGTTTCAAACTTAGGTGAAGTCAGCTTAATACTTGTGCTCATGTTTAAGTTCATATTAGGCAGTGGGTGGAAATGTTTGTGTGTATGGTTGATAATGGCGTAGTGATTGATGGTGGAAAAAGTAGACATGGATGGTGTAAATACCGCACAGTAGTCTGGTGCTATGTATAATCCTGAGGCTGATGTATGAGATGGTGGTATATCTGGACAGACTATGTAAACTGATGTGTTATGAGGGAAATAAAAAAACTGCGAGTGTCCAATGCGTTGATGGTGCACAAGTTTATCTGGAGCAAAAGTGAAGTTGCAATGATGATGAATATTGTTATTGGTGATGATAGCCATTTGACAAGGCACTGTATCAGTAGGCTGAAACGTGAAAATGTACGCAGGACAAAGATGAACAGCATGTAAGGATGTGCGGCACTTTCGCTCAATCGTTGACTCACTTGCGAAAGTGACAGTGTCTCGTCTCTTGGAGACCATGATGAGTTCGGTGTCTGTGTTGATGTTGATGATGACCAAAGTGTTGTTGTTTCTATAGGGGAAGGGGTGTATTTGGTATACTGTGAACAGGTCTTCAGTGATGAATGGTACATGAACTATCACTGATGTTGGTGTTAGTGTTGCTTCTAAGTACGGGTAATATTGCATAAATTCCCTACTGCGGAACAATGGCTTCATTTTATGTTTATGTATGCCTTGACTAACTATCTGACGTAGCTCATGAACTGGGAGTAAGTCATTTGTGATCCTGCCATCACCAGCATTCGAAATTCCTTGCATAAGTGCCCTGAAACGATCTCTAGTGTTCTCTAATTGTAGTAGAATCGTGTCAATATGTTCTGTGATGATGGAGGAGTGCTGGAAAAGAGTAACGTTGCCCTCTAATTCATTTATTTTATCTACACTCTCGAGAGCTACGTTTTCTGCTTGTTTCAGATTTTTCACAATTGTCTTCATTGCTGAGTTCTGTCCTGTGATGAATTTATCTTGGTATGTTAGTACCTGAGCTATCTTATTAAATTTGTTGTTTATTTCTTTATGGTCATCCTCTGTAGCCAATCCAAAGATGTTCCCAAGAACTGCGCCGCCCAGATCGAACAAACCGCGCTTTTGGCGAGTACGTGTGATATTGTTCCTGTCGCTCAGTACCTCCGTTCCATAAGATGGGAGATCTTGGATCATGACGAGCATAGTTGACTTCGCCTGTTCTAATTTCCATTTCGCTAACTTCACCATTTCATCCACTTCCTTGGTGTTATGTGCTTGTGAAACATAATTCCCTATCTTGAAGTCCAGAGTTCGCATCGGCGTCGCAAGTCTTTCTAGATAAGTAGATAAGTCATACAAGTAATCTAGACCTATTTCAGTACTCATGACGTCCTTGACGATTGTAGTCGTGGCCGTTGGAGCTATGAGGCATCCTTGTCGTACTATATGCTTGGGGTCTAGGTGCGCATATACTCTTACTATGTATAGGAGAATCCATAGCATAAGTCCCTTCATCGTAACCTACAGAAAAAAAAAAAAATCTATTAATTTCCTATAAAGCTGTGGTTGATGATAGTGATGATGTGCGTTACGGTTGGCTGTTATTTCATTTATAGAAGGAGTTTAAATCGATATTTAATTCTCGTAAATGATGTACTGTAGATTTCATTGGAATAGTTGCACCTATGTTCGATTGTTTGGTATATGACCTTAATTTCTTTTTGTAATCATTGTTGTGTTCTTGCTTGGTTTCTTGAGGTACGTTCACCTGTTCGGTTGTATCCGAGGCTGAATAATTATGTGATAATTCCCTTGAAACTCGTTTTAAATGGTCAATATGAACTTGTTTTTCCTCGCCACTTGAAAGTGGCTTAATTAAAACTTTGTTTGCTTTTATGTTAATTACTCTGTATGGGCCCTCAAATTTAGGGGATAATTTATTCTCTCTCGTATGAATGACTCCGTAAACAATGTCTCCTAAGCTGATAGGTGAATCTTTTGCCTTCTTGTTAAATGCCTCCGTCATTTCTTCCTTGGACATCGTTAATTGTTTTTTCACTCTTTTGTGAATGTCCTGGAATTCACGTAAACGGAGTTTAGAGTAATCATCGTAATTGTATATAGGCATGCTGTCACCTTCTAGGAGCTCATATGGTAATTTTTTATCTGTGCCATATATAATGAAATGTGGTGTCACCAATGGATTTATTTATAGACCCATTAATGGAGGCCTCTACTCTGGGAATCCAATCATCCCAGCTTGCATAATTTTCACTGAGAATGTGTCGTAGCACATCTAATACCTTTTTATTTTGTCTCTCTACCAACCCATTCGATGCTGGGTGATAGGCCAAAACGTTAACCTTTTTGATGTTGTATTGTTTACATATTTCTTGTAAGATCTCAGAATTAAATTCTCCTCCATTATCACTTATTAATACCTTTGGGGTAGTAAAGCGACATATTACATTATCTGTTATTGCCTTTGCTACGGTCTCTGCTGTCTTATCTTTAATTGGAGCTAAAATGACATAACGGGAAAAATGATCCGTTGCTACGAATAAGTATAGGTTATTATTGTATGATAATGGCATCTTGAGTAAATCAACAGCGACAACGTCCCATGGTTGATGTGGTACTGGGTAATTACCCATCGGTGCAGGTGTGATTGGGTATCCTTTGTGTTTTGCACATGATTCGCATCTGTCTATATGATTGTTTATATCTCTTCGTAATGAAGGCCAGTAATATAATAGCTGGGCTTGGTTGAATGTCTTATCCTTTCCAGGGTGTCCTGCATGTGGGCTGTCGTGTATCATTCGTAATACTTGGGGTATCATGTCATTAGGTACTACCAACTGGTTAGTATTTCTTTGGCGTTTTGGTTGTTTAGAGTTAATTTTGTATAATGTATTATTGACCACTGTGAATTGTTCAAGTGGGACATGAAGTTTGGGTAATTGTATGTCATCTCCACTTTCTAACTTGTATATTACTTTTGACCATACTGGGTCAAGTCTTTGTGCCTTTGCGATATCCTCGTGGTTTGGGATATTTCCTTTGAGATCTAACGCCGCGACCTGAATTGTGTTCGGGTTCCTAGATCATGCGTCAGCTACTATATTCATTTTACCTTGTATATAATGAATTTGTACATTGTAGTTTTCAACTGTACATTTCCATCTTGCTCTCCTCCCAGAAAGGAGTTTTTCTTTAAACATACCTACCAGTGGTTTATGGTCGGTGAATAAGTGGATTTCGTAACCATATACCAAATCTCGAAACTTCTGTAATGCAAAAATCACTGCAAGTGCCTCTAAGTCTGTAGTGCAATAAGTTTTCTCCGCACCTCTTGTTTGTCTGCTGGCAAATGCAATTGGTTGATTCTTTCCTCTTTTATCTTCCTGCATCAGTACAGCCCCTAATCCTTTAACTGATGCGTCTGTACAAATAAGAAATGATTTCGTGTAATTCGGATATGCTAAACAAGGTGCATTTGTTAGTTTAATTTTTAGATTGTTAAATGCCCTTTTTTGTTCTTCTTCCCATTGGAATACAGCATCTTTTTTGAGTAGTTGGAATAGAGGGAAGGCTATATGAGAGAACTGTGGTACGAATGACCTATAGTACCCAGCCAGACCTAAAAATTGTCTAACTTCGTCAGTCGTAGTGGGTTCAGGAAAATCTCTCACTGCCTGTATTTTGTCATCAGTGGTGTGAATACCATCAGAACTTAATTTGTGGCCTAAGAAATTTATTTTCTTAAAACAAAATTTACATTTAGAAAGTTTAATTTTTAATCCAGCATCACTAAGCTTTTGTAAGAGTAAGCCTAATTTCCTGAGATGATCCTTAATATTCTTCGTTGCGATAATAATATCGTCAAGATAAACAAATATTCCTTGTCCTAAAATTCCGGACAATACGTAATTCATAAGACGCTGGAACGTACCGGGGGCTGTCCTCAGTCCCATTGGCATTCTTGTATATTGATAATGGCCTCTGTTTGTTGAAAAGGCAGTGTATTTACGTGACTCCTGAGATACCGGAATCTGATAGTATCCGTTTAGGAGATCGATGGTCGAGAATATATTATTCTCAGGACCAATATTCTGTAGAACATCACTTAGCAATGGCATGGGAAATCTGTCAGGTTTAGTGTGATTATTTAGTTTACGGTAATCTACTACTGCACGCATTTCTCCATTTCGCTTGGGCACAAAGAAAAGGGGAGCGTTCCACGGAGAAACTGAAGGCTCAGTAATTCCAAGCTTTAACATTTCATCGACATACTGATTTGCAAGTGTACGTTGGGAGTGTGGTATGCGATAAGCTGGTACGAAAATTGGTGGTGTTTCTGGGTGCACATTAATCATGTGATTAATCAAGTTAGTACACCCTAACTGTTCTCCGGGCAATGCTACGGTGTCCCTGTGTGTTTCCAGCAGGGTTAACAAATCATTTTCTTCGTCAAATTCACCTGAGTGAATTAAATTCTCTTTTATTCTTTCTCTATCCGTAGATTTTATCTCACTTGTTACTCCACCAATATTTATTTCCTTCACAGGGGCGAAACATTTTTCAATATTAACTATGCAAGTTCCCTTCTTCAACTGAACTTCCCCATTCATGTGATTAATAATGAATATCTGAGTTAGCCCTTCGCCGTTCGTATGACATAATGCGTTTTCTACTGACAATCCCTTTACTTTACATAATTCTTCTAAGACAAGAACAGTACTATTCCGTAATTTGCTCTTTATGGTAACCTTCATGTATGAATTAGGTGGTATAACCAAATCATTAGTGAGATGGGCTGGAAAAATTGATAAATCAGTACTGTTATCTGGGTCACTAATTCTGGAGGATGGGGTTGCTGGTGTAAGTGGATTTATACACTCATCTGTTTGTGTATGTTTGTTTAAGCCTTTAATATTACCAATTCTTTTTGGCTCTCTTCTACCAATCGGTGAGGGCTCTGAAAGTATTTCCTCTATGAATTCATTATGAAAGTCTATTCCATTCATTTCTGGGAGTATAGTTATGTTCTCAGTTCTCATGGATCTTAAGCCCAGTAACATATGAGCTTTAATTGCCAAGTTTTCAACGATATAGAACAATGCAGAGAATGGTCTTGTAGTTTCTGTGAAACTGAGATTTAATCTTATCATACCTTTTACTGTAATCTCTTGACCATCTACTGTGTGTAATTCTAAATCAGCTTCATCCAGAAAAGTTACTTTCTTTTTATTTTTAAGAATTCTGTTTAGTTCTTCATGTGTTATTAAGTTCACTGGAGAGCCTGTATCTAAAAATAAGGAAACGTTTTGATCCTCACATACCGCTGGTATCAAGATACACTCATTTCCCAACATGCCTCCTATGTGAAGGTTAACCTTGTACTTCTTTACGTTTGTTCGTTTTTTGTCATGACTTGGTCTTCCCCCGATTTGAACATAGACACAATTTTTTCTACTGTTTTGCAATCACTAGTCCAGTGCCCTTGGTATCTATGATGCCTACAGTAAGGACCAAATCCTTGTGTCTTTTGATTATCCTCTTTTGCCTTGATAAAGCATTCATACCTTGTGTGTCCTGGTTTTGCACAGTAATGACACAGAATGGACCTATCCCTTGACTGTGACCTACGAGGTGATTTCCCATAAGAAGTGTTGTTTATGGCGCGAGACCTGCTCGGGCTGCGCGAAAACTTATGAAACTGCCTGTAGGAAGGCGTGTGGGAACGAGGTCTAGGCGTCTTTGTTTGTTTGGGCTGCCTCATTTCTGGTCGCGATCGATTTTGTTCTCTGTTTGGGGTCGGTGTAGATGTTTTCACAGCTGATACTGTCTCAGGTAACCTGATTCTACCAGAATGTGCATGTGTGTCGACCACACCTGCTTTACTGCACTGCATCTCTACCTCGTTCATTAAGTCTAGTAAGCACATTCCTGGGGTGTACGCGATCGTTTTGGCGATCTTAAGGGTTCTATCAGGTAATTTACACAAGGCAGCTACATAACCAATGATGTCCACGACGAGGTCTGGGGACATCTTTCCATCATCTGTTATCCACTTAGAATTCTCCAGAGTAGCTAATAGGGTTCTCTTGATTGTGGAGACATCAGCAGTTATTTCACTGAGCACATGGTTTGTAGTGTGCTCCCTTACAAGATCTACAATTTTATGTAATTCTGGAATTATACCTGGCAAGAAGTTCATACCTCCAGAAAATTTCTTCAGAAATTCAGTTTTAAATTCATCATATGTCCTAGCACGATGTAGCTTATCGGAGCGCAATAAATTGCTTGCTGGACATCTTTCCTGGCTTATGCAAGATGAAAAAATAGCAATTTTCTCTTGTTCATCTAGTATGTGGCGCTTGATGAACATTTGTTCGCACTGACTGATTAATGAAATGACATCAATGCGATCTTTGTCTGTGCCAGAGAATTTTGGGGCAGTCTTATCCTCGTGATACACAAAAACGTGAGGTGTGGTTTTTAGATCAGCAGTATTTGGTTCTTGATTCATATTTAATGATTGCCCTGTTAATTCAACTTGTACGAGTTTATCGTTATGTGAGGGAATGGTGGAATATGTATGACCGGACCGGTGAACCCTGTTAAGTATATTGGCATACGTATGCAAGGCAGCTGCAAAGTCGTCACTCTCTATGTCTGAAGGGGTTTCCCACTCATCATCCGAAACTCCCATATTTGTTTCTTTATCTTTAACGTGTGGTGAGGGTTGTACAATGGGTGGGCTGTCTCTTAATTGTGAGTCTGATGTTGTGGCAATTTGTGTGTCATCTGGTATTAACGTGGGGGGTGGCGAAAATATTCCTGTCATTAAGATATGATGTTATGAAATACACCTCTTGTTTATTTATGTCCTACCAAACTAGATGAGTAAATAAGTTGAATATAGCTAATTTTAGCACTGAGAAGAAATGAGCAAGTATAATTTTACCCACTTTATACAGATCGTAGAGGTGTGTCGATACAAAAGTCGATCTCGGAAGAAAATACAGGTTTGATTGAAGATCTCTTGATAATTCTAGTGGTGTGTTGATGGACGATATTACTCAGGAAACTCCATGGCCCTGTATTTGTAGTGGTTAACGGCTGTCCCAGGCAAACCTCAGCATAGAACGTCGAATTTCCAACTTAACTGTGAAAATAAGTGAGTATGAGTAGGAGCTATGTGAATAATGAGTAATGAGTAGTGGGTGAGAAGTGCCTGGTGTCAGTCACACGTTGCTTGGCATGGCAGACTCGCGTTGTGATGTCATCTCAGCACATGGTGACGTCGGCTTCCCACACTGGTAGCTGTGGTGAGTGAATGAGTAGCGATGAGTAACTTGAGTGAAGACGAGAAAGATGAGTTGTGAGTCGTGTCTCACTCTTCGTTTGTTTGTTCCGTTTTTCTATGTCGATGTTTTCTCGGTCCTTTTCTCTAGTGATTTACTCGTTGTGGGATGAAGACTGCCGCTACTTGTAGGTGCGTGTAGAAGATTATACAGACGACGTAGAGTTGTTAATTGTAGTTGATTGTAGATGGTTGTAGTTCGCTAATTCGTCGTAGACTTGTAGACTATTTGCACTGTAGGCTGTATTTTGTAGGATTCAATGTAGAACTGAAGCTAATCTTGTAGTCTCGGTTGCTTTTGTAGAAATTTGCTTTTAATTCGGAGACGATGTCCGCAGATTTGCTGATTTGTCGTTAAGCTACTTGCAAGGCGTTGAGTGATCTCTTGACCTCTGCATCAGCGTAATGATCTGGGAGACAGAGGGGGTTGGATGGAGAAAATACTGTCAGGAGCTGATGTTGTTGGTTGTTTTCAATCTTGATATTTTGTAGGAATTTAATGTTGATTCGTAGACGAGGTTCGTATCCCACCGCTGCCACCAAATGTCATAAAGACTTTGTAGTTACTTGTAGAGAAGTATATTTTAGACTTGTGGTCGAGCGGCTTTTATATCTTGTAGTAGTTTCCCCACCAGATGTCATGTAGTGACAGGAGAGGTAAAGAATAGTATGGGACTATTTTTATTTGTCTTGGAAATATTAAACAGGTCTCTCACATGGAAAGAGTATAAGTCCCGGGTAGCTACCTCCCTGTCTCGCTATCTCTCTCTCTCTCTGTTCTAAGGCTAATCTCCATCTCGACCTCTCTCTAGGGTCGCTTGTCTCCTTCTGAACTCTCTTTCCTAAAATCTGGTGTAGCAGGGGTGTGTCACGTATGTTCCTCATGGTTACCAGATCTTTGTTCACGAGAGGACTGCTGACAGCTAACTGCATCATCTCCTTACTGGCCGCTGTCGTCAGCTTTCCTCAGTGTTAAGAGTGTGTAAGCATGTTTAGCACTGCTCGATTCTCGCGGACACAACACCTTCTCATCACCTGACTTCCTGCTTCTATGTGTCTCTCTATCTATCTATTTATCTATCTATCTATTATGTAGTCCTACAATTAGTGTGGGTCTAGATTTCAGACCCACGAATAGTTCAAATGGTAAAAATTACACTCGCTGAAACAGAATTTAAGCAGTTTCAGTACAGTATTTGTGTATAATTTGTACCATCCGATAATGAGGTCGGTTGTGAATTTCAGCTGTGATATTTTCGAGTGAAAGTCGGGCTGAACACAGGTGCGGGTGAAGTACATTTGCTGATAATATGAAACACAGTCCCAATACAGTGACGCAAGCACTGACTCGCATCTATCATTCATGAGGTGCAGTGGAAGGGAAGAGGAATGGTAAGGGGATAGCAGTATGGGGCGGGAGTATATAAATAAGGTACCCTCACAAAAAGTAACTAAATAAAAAAAAAATATATTACTCCTGGGTGCGATGAATTCTGAACTGATGTGTAAAAGTCAAACGGTGTTCATTTGGTAGTGGTAGTAGTTCAGAATCCTTGGTGCCTGTGTCATATTGTATCACACCACAAGGGTAAAGAATATTTTTTTAGTTGGTGTACCATGAAAAATATCAAGGTTATACTGTATATCATATAGATTACCCGACACACGAGTAATAAACCTGTCCCACCACAACTACCACACCATCACACTACCACTGTGCCACCACAACTACCACACCATCACACTACCACTGTGCCACTACAACTACCACACCATCACACTACCACTGTGCCACTACAACTACCACACCATCACACTACCACTGTGCCACCACAACTACCACACCATCACACTACCACTGTGCCACTACAACTACCACACCATCACACTACCACTGTGCCACTACAACTACCACATCATCACACTACCACTGTGCCACTACAACTACCACACCATCACACTACCACTGTGCCACTACAACTACCACACCATCACACTACCACTGTGCCACTACAACTACCACACCATCACACTACCACTGTGCCACTACAACTACCACACCATCACACTACCACTGTGCCACTACAACTACCACACTATCACACTACCACTGTGCCACTACAACTACCACACCATCACACTACCATTGTGCCACTACAACTACCACACCATCACACTACCACTTTGCCACTACAACTACCACACCATCACACTACCACTTTGCCACTACAACTACCACACCATCACACTACCACTTTGCCACTACAACTACCACACCATCACACTGCCACTTTGCCACTACAACTACCACACCATTACACTACCACTGTGCCACTACAACTACCACACCATTACACTACCACTGTGCCACTACAGGTAGCACACTATCACAGTCTCACCACAGATATCACATCAACACACTACCACAACTAACAGTCACACTACCAGTCCTACCACAACTACATCACTATCACACCTCCACAGTGCCACAGTACAACCACAACTACCACATGACTACACCACACTACAACGTTCCCACCACAAGTACCACACCACCACAGTCCAGCTACATCACCACACTGTCACACTATCATACCTTCACACCCACCATACCTTCCCTCTTTAACCTCTCCCCTTCCTACTAACGACTAAGCCCAGGATTTAATTTTAAAACTAATTAATTAAAAAAGAAAAAAACTAGGATGGGTGTTGGTGAGATGGTTGCAGAGAGAGAGAGAGAGAGAGAGAGAGAGAGAGAGCGGGGTAGTAGCAGGGGGGAGGGAGTATAGGACTGTGGCAGCGGATAGTCAGGTCTGTAGTAGGAGGATGGAGGTTCATGGATAGGCATCTTACCGGCTTATATCTAGTGGATTGTTTTGATCTGAGGGTGGAGGGAGCCAGTGGTGCATTGGTTAGCACATCAAGCGTGCATCTGCATGAACCCAGGGTTGATCTTCAGGACGCTCTGACTGGTGGACTCGGTCTGTTTCCACTTGTCAGATCTATCTATCTGTCCGTCTATTACCAGAAACCTTAATCCCGTAAGGGGTGGCCACAAACAAATCGCCTCCATGTAGCCCTGTCCCCCACCATTTCATTGTCCTGCTGCCAGCTCACACCCCCCTCTCTCATAAACTTGTCAGTTGCCCTGCTTATTTGTGTATAGCCAGCCAAAAAAGTCGTGTCTTCGTTCCGAACCCCGTAAATATTCGAACAGATAAGTCGAAGCAGCAGGGATAGCTTCACAGGTCTGGCAACTGTGTCAGACCAGACGGTGGTGGGGGTGAGTGGTTTGGGGTGCCATGTATTACTGTCGGGTGGAAACTGTTGGGAATAACATACTGAGTAATAGGGTTATAGTCAACTTTTATCACTATTATATCACTAAATGTCTACATATCCATCATCATGAGTTATATGTAATCAGAATATACTGCAGTTTCATATACATGGGTTGTCATGTCCAATTCATCTTTATATTTGGAATACTTCGGAAGACGGAATAACGGTGGAATACGTTTCATAACAAGTGTTTGGAATGTAATGAAACGTCACGATTATGATATAAAACAGCTTTTATTAGTTGGTGATAGTTGTCGCTGTTGATGTGGTGGTGGTGGTGGTGTTGTTGTGGTAGTGGTGGTTGTTGTTTTGGTGGTGGTGATGGTTGTTGTTGTGGCGGTGGTGACTGTTGTAGTGGAGGTTGTTATGGTGGTGGTGGCGGTTGTTGCTGTTGTTGTGGTGGAGGTTGTTATGGTGGTGGTGGCTGTTGTTGCTGTTGTGGTGGTGGTGGTGGCTGTTGTTGCTGTTGTGGTGGTGGTGGTTGTTGTTGTTGTTGTTGTTATGGTGGTGGTGGTGGTTGTTGTGGTGGTGGTTGTTATGGTGGTGGTGGTTGTTGTTGCTGTGCTGGTGGTGGTTTTTGCTGTTGTTGTGGTGGTGGTGGTGGTGTGTTGTGGTGGTGATGGTGATTGTTGTTTTTATGGTTGTTGTTGTTGTTGTGGTGGTATTGGTGGTGGTGATGGTTGTTGTTGTTGTTGTTGTTGTGGTGGTGGTTGTTATGGTGCTGGTGGTGGTGATTTTTGTTGTTATGGTCCTGGTGGTGGTGATTTTTGTTATGGTGGTGGTGGTGGTTGTCGTTGTTATGGTGGTGGTGGTTGTCGTTGTTATGGTTGTTGTTGTTGTTGTTGTGGTGGTGGTGGTGGTGGTGGTTATGGTGCTGGTGGTGGTGATTTTTGTTATGGTGCTGGTGGTGGTGATTTTTGTTGTTATGGTGGTGGTGGTTGTTGTTGTTGTTGTTGTTGTGGTGGTGGTGGTGGTGGTGGTTGTTGTGGTGGTGGTTGTGGCGGTGGTGGCTGTTGTTGTGGTGGTAATGGTTGTGGTTCGTGGGTCATCTGAAACGTGAACTCGGTGGAGTGCAGGTTTAAATTTCCCTTCTGCAACCCACCATCCTCCTTTCTGGGGATAGGGAAGCAGCTGAGGGACGTTTGCATAACCAGACAGTCGAGCCGCTTATGCTGTCGGTGTCACTCTTGATATATTCCGACGCTTTCTGCACCCAAAAGCAGCAGTGTTGCAGCATTTCTAGGTAAATGGTGGTCAACTTTACCCATTGTCAGGAACACGACATTGCCTCGACCGTTCCAAGATGGCGGCCGGGCAGATGCATCTCAACTAGTGTCATGCGGCATCTAGACTTATTTATATCTATGGGTTTCCTTCACCCCTTTACCAAAACACTAACCACTTGTGGAATGCTTTTTTGTTATTACTGTGAAGGCACCGCATACGTCTGCCACACTACACATGGTATATATACAATATATCCTGCCATGTTCAGAAGGTAAACATACTGCATAAACACAGCTTTCTGTTCTTTATTCCGATGTCATGTAGCTTGTTGATACCCAGCGGAGGGGGTGTGGCAGGAAAGTGGGGAGGGGGCGGGGTTGCACCTCGTCGTTTCATTTAAAGTTTGATTGGCCACACGATCTAGGCATTATTTCTGGTTGACGATACATTTCATTATTTACAGGTATTAAATCATGTGTAATATCACATTTAGCACCTTTACTATGCGGTGTAATGCTAGACTACACTGCCAACAACAACTACAGCACACACATCCTTCATTAACCCACCTCCACCCCCACACCACTCATCCCCACCACTGTCTGGTCTGACACAGTTGCCAGACTTGTGAAGCTATCCCTTCTGCTTCGACTTATCTGTTCGAATATTTGCGGGGTTTGGAAAGAAGACACGACTTTTTTGGCTGACTATACCACGGGGCAGGCGGGGCAAAAGTCGTATCACATAACATAGACATCGTCGTTGTGCAGCGTCCGTCTCTAGTATGTCTTACCAGATGGCAGGCAGATCTTGAACCTGGAACGAAATGTTATGCAAATAATGACCGAATGTGTGATACGATGGCGAGAATAGGAGTTTTATCACTGCATCCCGCTGGGGCAGGTATTCGCTACTGGTTATCGGCTTTGCTGATGTAAGGTGGGTTTCTCTGTTGCTGCTTTCCTGCTCTCCTTCCATGTTTGGGGTTTCCATTTATTTTCTGCTTTGTTGTTGGTAGGGTTAGTTTTGGTGAAGATATCTCAGGTTCTCTGTGCGGCTTCGTGCTAAAAACGGCGCCCCTTTCAGGTTTGGATTTCACAATTGTTGTTTACTGACTAGTACTAACACCTTGTGTACTCTGACTCGTACCAACACATTGTTTACTCTGACTCGTACTAACACCTTGTTTACTCTGACTCGTACTAACACCATGTTCTGACACGTACTAACACCTTGTGTACTGACTCGTACTAACACCTTGTTTACTGTGACTCGTACACCTTGTTACTCTGACTTGTACTAACACCTTGTTTACCCTGATTCGTACTAACACCTTGTTTACTGACTCGTACTAACACCTTGTTTACTCTGACTCGTACTAACACCATGTTTACTCTGACTCGTACTAACACCATGTTTACTCTGACTCGTACTAACACCTTGTTTACTCTGACTCGTAATAACACCTTGTTTACTCTGACTCGTAATAACACCTTGTTTACTCTGACTCGTACTAACACCTGTTCCTCTCAAGTTTTAGTTTCACAGTTAATGTTGTTGTCCTAACCTATACTAACACCTGTTTTCCTCTCAAATCTGGGTTTCAGTCGTTTTCTCCACCACTGTCGGGAAGCGTTGTTGGCATATTACTGGCAACTGATTTGCAAACTCACAAACCCAAACTGACGACTCTGAAAATGACTGTGTTGCGTTAGTGTTGACCTTCTGGGGAATGGATGTGGGTATTTTCCATTGATATTCTGACTCGACAAATCTGAGCCCCACCCCAAACATGAATGCTGAGCCATGATTGGGTGATATGAGGTTGACAGGACACTAGAGAAAAAACTTTAATTACATAAAGAGAAACTGTAGCATTATCTTCACTGCAGCACTATCAATCAGTCAGCGCAAGGTGGCAGCAGCATCTTGCTAGAAATCATTTAGCGGACTATAGGCTACATGCGAATAGACTGTTTGATCCATAGCCACAGGATGAACTTGAACTAACAGTATGGGTAGTATATAAAAGGTATATTGTTACACTTATACCACCAAAGGCCACTGCTGAGCTAAAACTTGTGTGGCAGCACCAGTGAAAGTCAAAATTTGTCACTTATTGGATAGGGTACTGGAGACGCTTTGATCGCACTGACGGAGAGGCCACGACTAAGCTGAATACAATTGTTTGGTGATGGGAATAACGTGGTGGTGGAGTGGCTAGAGCAGTGCGTTGGTGTTGGAAAGGACACGAGATCGATCCCAGGCTAGGATTCTCAGTTTCGTTAATACAGTCTTTACAGATCTTTCACGAGCCCACCGACGTGTGATTAAACCACCTCTAATCGTATAATTCAATCTAACCAATTCTGAATGAGACAACTTTAGCACATATTCAGAATGGACGATAGTCACTAGTGCCGAATCGGTGACGGGCAGGTGTGTGACATGCTTAGTACTGCTGGGCCTCAGGGAACGGAGTGCCTTGGGAATTCCTGATGCTTTACGTTCTTCCCTCCATTGGCCGTAATGAGTTGAACTGTAACACTCTGGCATCGTGTCGTGTTGTTCCGCCTGAAGAACATACGACGCTGACGCAAAAACCATCAGTGGGTCTTATCCTTCTCGACTAAGAACGCTTTCCAGAACCTCGGCCATAGCGATATATTTTGCCCGTGTTCCCCTAAATATTCTCTTGCCTGGTAAGAATAACATTTCAACATTGGTACGGTTTACATGAAATAACTTACTTGAGAATATCAGCATCCCATATGTAGCAGTAAAGTTCCGTGAGATGCTCTTGAATCATGACAGCAATTACACTCTCAGGCTCCCATGGCATACTTTCAGCTAAATATAACTGACGTTAGATGGAATAAATAATAAAGATGACTCAGCCACGAGAGAATGAACGAGAATACGATACAATGAGTCTGCGAAATTCTTAGGAGTCTGACAACTCCTTCCGCCAGTTCATGTATTTAGCCTTATCAAGCGTGGGTACATTTACTGGCGTCATGTTCCTGTTATATTTTTCTGTGCCATTTTTTTTTCCCTACCAGATTATGACATTAAACCCAAACTCTGACCCACTTCTGTAATTCCACTCTCGTCTGACAACATACCCACCGCACCACAGTTTTTGCCACCCTGTTATTTTTATGTATCCAACTCGGGTATAGTTTAGACACTCCATTCCCTGCAGCCAAGCAGTTTCCTTGAGCGTATCAGCAGGGGAGACACACACCTTCATATGTCACTGTTTGGGAGCTAATACCCACTGTTTATAATGAATACATAATATTGTTGTATAATTCAGGCCTGGTGTAATGGTATTGGCGGGGGCGTTTTTATGATATGTCGGGGGCTCTTGTTGAAGGTCTTCTAACCACTTGAGTCTCATTACTTATTTTTTAACACTAGACAGTTTTACTACAATTAGGGAGACGTCTGGCAGTGAAGGGGTTAATGAAGGTTGTATCTCAATCCTTCAGGTATGAATCTGTAGTAAAAGTAAAAAAAAAAAAAAAGTCTGCAGAAAACCAGATCATAATAACGTCAACGGATTAAAGAAGGTAAGACTGGTGTAAAGCACTTCAAATCCTCAGATCAAGCCTTCTGTCGTTCAGCAGTCCACTACTCTGCCACTAGACCACCACCATCTCCATTTATCTCCAGTCTCAGCAGTCAGTGAACGTACTAACCAGGCCTCCACTCATGTCACCATCCTGTTTAGCTCATGCCACTCAATTATCACATCTGTCACCCTCCGGTATTCTTTGTCACCCTCATGTCTAAATCATGTCACTCTCATATCAGCCTCTTGCCACACTTCTGTCTTCCTCGTGTCATCCTCTTGTTTACCTCTAGTCACCTTTCTTTCTACCTACCGTTTGCTTCGGGACAGGAGCAGTTTGACGATTTGAATTTCGCTGAAATAGACTTCACTGATGTAGCATAAAAACCACCGACATGTCATGAAGACACCGCCGCTAACACCAGTCCTGCATGAGGTGGCCCTAGATGCAGTTAGTATGGCTGGTGAATATTAACGCCGAAGTAGTAAAATGTGAAGATGTGTCATATTTGTGCCCAGGACGAGGAAAAACTCACCTGTCTACCCAGGCTGTCAGTCCAGCATCCCTTTGGCTGACTATCCAGCCATTGCCTTGTAACCAGGCCACCAGGACACAAACAACAGTGTCTTCCAGGACGTGCAGTGGTTGGCACGTATCCTCAGCACCTCAGGTCTTTCCACCATCTTTTCTTCAGTTTATTTCTGCTTAAGCCACATTAAGCTTTTAGCCGAGAGTTGTGAATTTCGTGTTTCCCTTCGACCAGCACTAAACCGTTATTCTTACCTCGGAGGAAAGAAATCGCAGCAAAATTTCAAGTAATCTCGAGTAAACCGATCAGTCTATACCAGCAGTTATTAAGTCTGTATTATCTTCCAGCAGATGACATTTTTATTTCAGTCACAGGATAGGTTATTTATGCCATTCTTCTGTCCACAGACATTGCACAAATAACACAGTAGACAATATGCATTTAGTATATGCGAAGTAAATTGTTTTTGTTCTTTTTCCTGGAAGGAACGTTTTGCGGGCTCAGCCTTTGGTTCCTTCTTCCTCGCATAAAAAAAAAAAAAAGAGAGATGCTGTTGCCCTTTTACACTAATTTGGTCCAGATTTTTGTCCTTTTGTAGTTTATTTTAAGTAGCTCAGTGGCAGAGGACAGTATTACGGATCTACATCGTCCATAGCACTTCTTCATGACTAGTTTCATATTCTAATGTTAATCTATCACGACAACTCAGGATTCAAGATGGATAGATGACAGTTTTAGGCCAAGTTAGTGTAAACGGAGTATAGTTAACCTGTTTTTCGTACGATAATAAAGCCTCTTGGTGCATATTCCCATCACCTAATCAGGCTTTGTAGCGCCTCCTCCTCTCCACTTTATTTCTGCCGGTCACATTAATATCTCTTGTTTGATAGATATGAATCAAGTTAATATTAACACTCTATCTCCTGTACTTACCTTCAACTGAATAAAAGCGTTTGGTGTTAGCAAGAATAAATTAGCTGTGTTGATATGGCCATGGGAGGGTTAATGTAGACAGTATTATCACTCCAAGGTGGGAACAGAGTACAAGAATAGTACTGACCTTGAGATTGATTAAGATGATGTAAATATTTTCCAGAATATAAATGGATAATATGTGAAGTCAATCACTGGAAGTGCTAGGAAGTCATCAAACGAGAATACACTCACTTGTTGATTTACAAACTTAACCCCTTGAATCCCATGACGTATAAGTTATCTTTCTCTTGCTTCCTCAGCATGATGTTATCCAGCCTGGCAAAGACTTTTCCAACTTCAGCAGTTTTATATATATTGTTTATTAACCCTTTCATTAACAGAGGGCTTTCCAAAAATGAATCAAGTCGTTTAGAGTTAGCAAGAATAATACCAAACAGCATCATTGGACTGAAGTGGTTAAGGTCAGTTCCCTTTACAACTAATGTTTACTTTCGCAGGTATGATATGGAAAAGAGGGAGAAGAATCTTTTGCCTTTCGCCGCCTGCTGATAATACAGTTACGACGGAGAATTATCTTAACTTTGTGAATCTGGGTCATCATTAGTGGGCCGTAGTAGCTCCCTAGATGTCGTAACTTAAATATATTTTGTGCCAAGAATAATGCTAGACATGGGAACATCATTTATTCCCTCTTCCTTGTCCTTCCTTCTAAAGCAAATTAGTCACATGGTTTTCATAGTGCATGTTTTTCTTGAGGAACGAGTGGTGTTTGCACTTTACCTTTTGCTTTCCTTCTTTCTAAAATGAATGTTAGTCATGACTGGGACTGTTGTTAAGTGTGTTGGTGAGTGTGTGCGATAAGCAGAGTAAGGATGGCCTCACTGCCTTGCTAGACATCCCATCCCAACCTTCACCCCCTTCCTTCGATCCACCAATCCACTTTTCCTCCCCGCCTCCCCTCCCTCCCGCCTTTCCCCTCCTCCTCCACCTCCCTTTTTCCCTTCCATCTCTCCCGCCTTTCCCCTCCTCCTCCACCTCCCTTTTTCCTTTCCATCTCTCCCTCCACTCTCATCTCCTCCTCCTCCACCTCCCCTTTTTCCCTTCCATCTCTCCCTCCACTCTCATCTCCTCCTCTTGATCTCCCTCCTTCCCCAACCTATCTGTCTGCCTGTCTCTTTTCATCTCATTATCAGTCATTCTTTAATATTAAACATTTCATCCACGTCTATCTTTTCTCTCTCTCCATACCCACCACCATCTCGATCTCCATCTTTTCTCTCTTCCCCCGCTTTCCTCCTGCCCCCCAGCACCACCACACCAGCTCACCTAACTGGTCGCTCAGTAAAAACACTCATGAGGCATTTAGTCCACGTGTCAAAAAGGAAGAAAATTTAGTGGAAAATTAGCCACGGATGACAGAGGTGAAAGTGCTTAACCATTTAAGGTGACATATTGTTAACTTTTACGAACTGGTCCACCTCACTCCAGCCTCATACTTCTTCACACATTAATTTGCACCTTTTATGTGGTCGGTGTTTGAGGAAATGTTTTACTGTGTTTGTTTCTTGATTAGGAAGAATTGTGATATTCTCCTTCATTCCTTTCCTCCCTCCCCTACTCCCTCCTCATCCCTGAGTCCCTCCCTCTCTTCCCCTCTCTCAACCTTTACCTTCCTTCTCTGTCTCTGGCCCTTTTTCTCTCATATCCACTTTCCCTCCCTTCCTCTTTCCTACTCTGTCTGTCTCCCTTTCATTCTCACGGCCAGTGTTCCTCCTTTCTTCAGTTCCTGTCTATTACTCTTCCCGAGCTTCAGTCTCCTCCCTTCCACTCTTTCTTTCTCTTCCCTCTCTCTCATCCTTCCCTCTTCCCCCCTGCCTACCCTGCCCCATCACCCCAAACCACTCCCGGTAACCCTCACACTTTGTACTTCGTTAATGGGTTAACACGTTCAGCATTTTTTAGCCTCCCGAGAAATTTATAAAGGACGTGAGAGAAAGGAGACAATGGCGGGGTGACACAAAAACAAAGGCTGCAGTGGAAAAAGTGAATCAGGTGTTGGTCTTGTGAAGATAAAAGAGCCGGTGTGAAAGAGGTGACTGGAATTTAATTAACAGGGTAATTTTACTTGTGACAGTTTTTATAATGTAGATCTAGGCCGTCATACTTCCTCTTAGATACTTATCATGGTAGTCATAAGCTTAACCTGATTTCCCTTTATGACATGGCGAAGGAAACATGTACAGAAAGAAATAGGACACAAAATTGGGGGAGCTACAAGCATAGCGTCCAGTGAAATGAGCCTCACAGCCATTTAGCTCACCATTCAAACCATTTAAAAATTATCTGATCCACTTCACAAGCCAAACGTCACACACACACACACACACACACACACACACACACACACACACACACACACACACACACACACACACACACACACACACACACACACACACACACACACACACACACACACAAAATGGAATAGACCTTTCCGTTAATTGGCAAAAAAAAAAAGAAAAAAGGATAATCTGTGCACATGATGAACATTTTCATGCATACTGTACTTCTTATGTCAATTTCGATCATTTGATAATTTTTTTTGCTTCATCGTTCATACCGTTTATTCACATTCAACCACCATACCCATCCAGTTACTACTTGACCTTCACATCTGCCTCCAACCTTCAGAACTTACTACCGAGGCTGCAAGACGACTGCATGAAAGGTCTGTTAGTGCCAGCATTAACATTCGGCTTTGGGACTTTGGCATGAGTAAAAGGTCAAGCATGGGAGCAGAAGTGGGGTTGCTAAGGGATGTGAGTACAATAAGAATTCAATACAGTCGTGAAAGACTTAGAGGGAGCGGTGAAGATTGTGTGGTCATTCGAAGATAATGTATAGGAAGAGGAGTAAAGTGCGGCGATAATAATTACGTTGTGGTTATTACGATGACACAAAAGTTTCGACTTGACTTTTGCACCTTCGCAATAAACACAACTTCAGTATGTGGATATGATTTTTTCCCCATTTCAACAACTTCATGCACTTAAATCAAGACCCGATATAAACAAAGTTGTAAATAGGAATTGGCTGCCATTTTTTTCTTTTTTTAATTATCTGTATAAAGTCAGCTCCTGCACAGTTGAAAACATGTAATTGATATATACGCATGACGTTTTTAGCATAAGTTACAGTGCAAAGGAAAAAGGTCCTTAATTTAAATTGATTTAATATCTGATTTTCTTCATCCTAGAAAGCCCATGAATTCATTTTTCTGTCTTCCTGAGTCAGCTTCACTAAAAAAGAAGAATGAAAGGAAACGATTTTATTACTGCAAACTAAATATAATCGCTAGGCTAAAATTATAGTCATTGCTGATTGAGTAGGTCACACTGAAAGATCAGCTGATAAGTGGGGTTAAGCCAGAAAATAAAGGATAAAACAGACATCAAACTCAAAACACTTGAGACTGGAGAGAAGAGAAAGACGAAATAAATGTCAAGAACTGAGTGTAGTGCAGAGAACAGTGGTCGAGGCCAGAGGGTAGGAAAGGGAATAGTGCTGGTAAGAAAAGGCAGCCAGAAACACTACACGGAAACAGACTTGCAGCTCAGAATAGTCACAAAGGAAGAGCATCTTGAACCCAAGAGGTCTGATTTTAGATTACTCTTACTGAATGGATTTTTAGCAAGTAAGGAAAGATCATTAAGGTAGAGTGGTCAAGTGGGTTAGAGCACACGCTGTTGACCCAAAGGTCAAGCATTGGTTCCCATCTGAGTGCCGTTGATTAATAACAGGAAGGGCATCCACACACAGACGGCTACACGCATTCTTAACATTCCTTTACAATTGGGACAACGCATTAGACCTTTAAAGACGGGAGTTCGTGACGTAAAACATCATAATAAATAACACATCAAGTTTTTAAAATCTCTCCTAAGCTGAACAAAATCGTCTCGAGATAGCGATTATGAAATACAAGATATGTACTGAGGGTAAAGAATGTAATGAAGATTTTCAGTGGCATAATTACAGTGCAGGAACAGTGGTATACAAATGCCAGGCTGTGACACCTGAGCCGGGAGGAGTAAGAGGACAAAGGGACAGAAACAGCCAACACAGCGGTCACGCCCTTCCCTGTGTTGTATCCTTAGGTCTGACTGGCCTACCTTATGGCATCACCTGTGTGTGTCGGGGGAGGGTGGAATATTGTAGTTACGAGAGAGAGAGAGGCGGGGGGGAGGTGACGAAAATAATTGAATATAGAGGGGAGGGAGGGATATTTTTTCTTCTTTGTCATCAGTTTTGTTGCTTTGGTTCACAGGTTATTTGTATCATGTCAGTTATTTTGCCACGAGTTTACCTTCTTTTATTTCCTTTGACTAGGTTTATTCCTGTGTCCCTAATTTAAGGATTTTTCAGTAATGTTTTTAACTGCCGTTAGTTTTTTTTCTTTAGATTGCTTTATTGTTTATTTTCTTTGTCAGCATTTCATCTTTACTTCCTTGTCATTGTTCTTCGTTCCTCTTCCTATTTTGTCTTTAGTATTGCAGTTTGTTGCATGATTTCTTTTCCTTGGAGTTCATTTTATCTTTTGTCATTAGACTCTTGCCTTCATTTATGTTTCCTTTTCACGGTATTACACTTTCGCTGTCCCACCAGCGGCGTAGGGGCACGGGGTTAGGCTACTCAGTCCAGACATTACAGACAAGAATGGCCACTCGTTCGTCTCAAAGTGGCCTGATGTGAGCAGTAACTCCCAACCAACCCACTGATATAAACCACTTTGGGGTTGAATCCATTCTGACCGTCTTCACCCACCACACCGCCATGCAGCTGTTTGGTGGTTATGTGGCGACCAATTGTAAATGTTTCAGACAGCTTTATTATTTTGGTGGGTGTGGTTTATGATGTATTTCCGCCAGTGTTTTGTCTCTTCACAGTTATCCCGCTGGTCGACAGAATTCCTAACCAAGTCTTTCATTGCCAGTTTCTTTGTGTTGCTTTACCTGGTGTCCCTCAGGCCATATTTATTCCACTTTGTGTTCGAATGATTAGCTTTAATGATCTCTCTCTCTCTCTCTCTCTCTCTCTCTCTCTCTCTCTCTCTCTCTCTCTCTCTCTCTCTCTCTCTCCATTTACAACGCTGCGTGGTAACCATTTAACCAACCCACTTACCACTCGTGTTCCCTTCGTGTCAGGAAGGGGGTTGGTGGAGGGTTAGTGCCCCTCCCCGTTAATAACTCAGAGACAAACTGCCACCCCTTACAGGATTATGGCGTCTTGCTGTAGATGGATAGATAGATAGACGAGCGTTGTTGACTAGCAGCTGTGAGCGTGGCGCTGGTTTATTTCACTTTTTTTTTTTTTTTTTCCAAAGTAGAACCAGAACAGTAACAACAGGCTAGGCACCCGTCGACTTCATTCACCTAGTATCACACAAGAAGTATCACGTAATCGTTCTGAAATGGTTAAGAACAAAGATTGGTTGGACAAAGTAAATGGAGTGAGGGAAGAAGAGCGGGCAGTCAGTTAGTGTCAAGTGACCCAGCGTACCGCTATAGGTCACGGCAGCAGGTATCCAGTGTTGTGGCAGCAGGGTGGAGGCTGAGCAGTGGGAAAGTTGGGTGTGGCGGCTGGTGGAGGCAGGTGGAGGGGGGAGAAAAGTGGAGTGAGAGAAGTGAAGCAGAGAGATGTGGGAAAGTTGGTGAAGCTTTTGGCTACGGAAAGTGAATGAAAAAGATGAATTAAGAAATTGTTTGTGGAGTAGGAGTTGATGGGAAGAGGATGGAGATTCTGTATATAATACAGAGTGAAGCGGACAAGTAGATCGATGGTTGCGGATGAAAATGTAGAAACTTAGGCTTAGGAAAGTGGAGTAGGAGAAGTGAGAAGAGTTATGCACGTTTGAGGACACATAACGTAATTTTGGCAGTGGACCGTAAAGGAGAGGGGCAATAAAAAGATTTTTGGAAATTGGAGCTTAACAAATGATGAGGAAGGCAGTTGAAGTTTGTAGATGTTGAAAAATTGTAATATAGGTGAGTTATTTAAGAGGAGCCTGTGGAGTCACATGGAGAGACAGGCTGACCAATGAGGATATAAAGGAGCGTTGTGGTGTGGATGTGGATGTGATAGGAAGCGTTATGAGGAACACACTGAGGTGGTTTGGCCATGTGGAGAGGATGGAGGGTGAAAGACTGACGAAGAGAGTGTATGTGAGTGAGGTGGAGGGGGGGAAGAGGGAGGGGGAGGCCGAGGATGAGATGGAGGGATGGGATGGAGAGGTATATGAGAGAGGGGGGTGTGAGTTGGGAGCAGGGCAGTGAAATGGCGGGGGACAGGGCGACTTGGAGGCGGTTTGTTTGTGGCCACCCCAAACGGGATTGAGGCGTCTGGCAATAGATAGATAGACATTGTTTCGTTAGGGAAATCTATAAATAACTGATGAAGAAAGAGATTCATTGTGGAAGTTCAAGATTGAGAAATTTAGTGTTGAGCGATATAACTGGAGAAGGGTTCAGGACAACGGAGTACATGTGTAAAAAGTATATATATATATATATATATATATATATATATATATATATATATATATATATATATTGCCAGACGCCTCAATCCCGTTTGGGGTGGCCACAAACAAATCGCCTCCAAGTCACCCTGTCCCCCGCCATTTCACTGCCCTGCTCCCAACTCACACCCCCCTCTCTCATATACCTCTCCACCCCATCCCTCCATCTCATCCTCGGCCTCCCCCTCCCTCTACCCCCTCCACCTCACTCACATACACTCTCTTCGTCAGTCTCTCACCCTCCATCCTCTCCACATGGCCAAACCACCTCAGTGTGGTCCTCATAACGCTTCCTATCACATCCACATCCACACCACAACGCTCCTTTATATCCTCATTCGTCAGCCTATCTCTCCACGTGACTCCACAGGCTCCTTTTAAATAACTCATTTCCACTGCTCTCACTCTTGACTTTTGTCCTTCCAACAATGTCCAAGCTTCACTTCCGTACGTTAGAGTTGGTATCACAATACTGTCATGTAGTAACTTTTTCACTTCCATGCTCACTTCCCTGTTTCTTATCACTGCTTTCAAGGAACCAGCAACCTTTCTTCCCTGCTGTACCCTTTCAAGCACTTCACCCTCCAAACCTCCATCCTTACTCATCACACTACCCAAATACTTAAACGTACTCACATTTTCCAATTCCTCACCATCTAACCTCGCTGTACATTCACTAACTTCACCTCTCTCAAAGACCATCACTTTACTCTTCCCTACATTCACCTTTAGGTTCCGTTTCTTACACACTCTCCCAAACTCATCCACCAAGCCTTGCAGCTCCCCTTCGTCTTCACTCAACAACACAGTATCATCTGCAAACAACAGTACAGGGAGTTTCCAAACACTATCCTCTCTCACCAGGGCCACTCCAACATCCACTACCCTACCTTGTATCTCTTTTATTACCCCATCCATGTACAGATTGAACAACCATGGAGACATGACACATCCCTGTTTCAAACCAACTTTCAAAGAGAAAAATTCACTTAGTTCACCATCCACACGCACTGCAGCCTTCGCACCATCGTACATACTCTTCACAGCATTCAACAACTTCCCATCTACTCCATATATTCTTAACACTTTCCACAATCCTTGTCTATCCACCCTGTCATATGCTTTCTCCAAATCCATGAAAGCCGCATACAACTTCTTTCCCTTCTCTAGAAACTTTTCCACTAAAGATCTAAGAATGAATATCTGATCTACACAACCTCTTCCCTTCCTAAAGCCTCCCTGTTCTTCTCCAACTAATTTCTCTGTTCTTTCTCTAACTCTGTCTATAAGTATCCTACCATACACTTTTCCTATTATACTAAGAAGACAAATGCCCCTATGATTACCACACACTTCTTTTTCCCCTTTTCCTTTGTACAAGGGAATAATTATACCTGACTTCCAATCCTCCGGGACTCTACCTTCCTTCCAGGCCAATCTGCACATCTTCCACATCCATTCTACTACTATCTCTCCCCATGCTTCAGCATTTCACCACACACTCCATCAATTCCTGGGGCTTTCCCCGATTTAACTTTCTTCATTGCTTCCACAACTTCTATCCTACTGATTTCTTCCTGTCTTCTCACCTCCCTCCTTCTCCCAGCCATTCCCCAGCCACTTATACTCGCATTACTTCCATCCTCTACGTTCAACAATTCCTTAAAGTGTTCTCTCCATCTGCTCACTTTTTCTCCCTTCTCCACTAGTAATCTACCATTTTTATCTTTCACTCCCCTGCTAACTTCACTTCCACCCTGTCTTACTCTTTTCACTTCTCTCCAGAACATTTTCTTACAATCCCTCCACTTTACACTCAAATTCCTTCCAAATTCCTCATCCACTCTCTTCTTACTCTCTCTTACTAATCTTTTCACCTCTCTCTTCCTTTCCACATATAACTCTCTTCCGCCTCTCAACTTCTTCCACGCCCCTATTTCTCACCCATTCATTGTATGCTTTCTTTTTTTGTGCCACAGCCTGTTTCACCTCTTCAGTCCACCACGCTGTTCCTTGCACCCCCCTCCGCCTTCTCTTCCTTCCACACACCACATCACATGCTGCACATATTTCTTCTGTAAATATCTTACACACACCTTCCACGTCTCCCATCTGCTCCAATTCATATTTGCCCAATCGTTCCTCCACTTCTCTCTTATACTCTGCCTTTTTCTCATCCTCTTGTAACCTTTCCACTCTCCTTGCAACTACTCCTTCCTCTCATCTTTCCCTTCTTCTATTCCTCCATCTCACTTGCATCCTGATTCTGGCCACCACCAAGTAGTGGTCAGAAAGTCCACTCCCCCAACCTCTATACACTCTTGCATCCATTACACATCTTCGCATCCTTTCATCCACACACACATAATCAATCATTGCCTTCCTTTCATTCAGTTCACCACCCACCCTTCTCATCACTCGCCATGTATACCTGTGGATCATTTTATGCCTGAAGAGGGTATTGGCTATCACCAACCCCCTCCCAGCACAAATGTCCACTAACGCACTCCCATTCTCATCTATCTCAGCAGGCACACCCCACTCACCAACTATTCCATCCACCTTCACATTACCAACTTTACCATTCATATCACCAATCAAAAACACTCTCTCATTCCTTCCAAACTTTTCCATGCACACTTCCACATTTGTCCAGAACTCTTCTCTCACTCTTCTAGCACGATCTTGCGTTGGCGCATACACACACACAATCGCCCACATTTGTATTCCACCTTTCAACTTTACCCACACAATCCTTGACCCAACTGATCCATACTGTCTTATGCTCTTCATCTCCATTATAATATATATATATATATATATATATATATATATATATATATATATATATATATATACAATGATACTGGTGAGAGATAGTTATCTGAGGAAAGTACATGAAGAAGAATGGTAATGGAGATGCAGAAAGAACATTACATCTAATTGAATTACTTGAGTGACAAATGTAAAATCGAGAAATTGATAGTTACTGACAAAATAGACTGATGACTGAGACTGCATGGTAAGGAAGGTAAATGAGACAGGACGATAACGAAGACAGGCGAAGAAAAATAATTAAAACTAAAATATGACTATCTGAGTGAAAATTATAAATTAGAAAAGTCTGTAGATTCTGAAAAGAAAATTCAGATTAGCGAAGATGGTAGATTATTAGGTGAAGTATGTCGACTGGTAATCGAGAGCAGTAATTGTAATAACACTGAAGATGAATGACGGGAGTAAATTAGGAAAGATGTAGATAATGATGAAGAGACGTTGAATGAAAGTGTTGTTTAAGAAAGATGAGAGATAGACAGGTAATGGACAGGCATGAGCAAAGATTAGTAAGGTAGATTGGTGTGTTATTGGTTGGAAATGAGCGAGATAAAATTAGGGTTAATCTGATGGCGTATACTGAAAAAGAAAATCGTTGAGCGAGGCTGTTGGGTAAGGAAGGTGAGTGAGATAAACTGGTAATTGTGACAGGTGAAAAAAGATTAAAAGTAAAGGGCTCACTGCAGATAAGTGAGACTGCTGGTGAGAAAAGCAAATTACGAAAAACTGTAAATAGGAAAAAGGAAAGAATGACTTAGGAAACTGTCGGGTAAAACGAATGAGGTAGGATGGTAATGGAGAGTAGGTAAGGACAGGTGTGGAGTAGACAGTAGCACCAGTCGAGCAGGGCAGTACTCCCGAGGTGGATGGAAAGCTGATGATAGGGAGTGCTGGAGCTCCCGTTTCATCAGCCCTCAGGACTAGTTCCTGACCATCCCCCTTTGATGAACTTTTTCAGTGTCTCAGTTACACAGAGAGTAGGCCAGCATGCTCTCCAACACAAATTTCTCTAACTATCTACACCAAACTACATGCACAGAACACACTACACTTCCTTTTCCAAAATTCAAAAAAGAATCATGGCGTTTCATCACCCAACCTCGGAGTCCCCAGGGGGGGGGACCATAAATGCCCCCACCTTCCGCCCCTCTCCCGGTGACGACTCAAGGTGCCTGGAACCACTGTCTGACTCTCTTCTTCTTCATTTCTGCAACATTCGCGGCCTTTCCTCTAACTTTCTCTCTGTTGAGCACCACCTCTCCACCTCTAAACCTCACCTTCTTTTTCTAACTGAGACTCAGCTGTCTGAGGCAAGTGACAGCAAACCCTTTTCTGTATCCTCCTACTTTCTCTATACTCATTTCAAAGGCAAAGGTGGCTGTTGTGTATATATACGCAACGACTTATCTTGCTCTCGTGTTCCTGAACTCGATTCTTCTGAATTCTCTACACTCTGGCTTCGGCTTTCCTGTCATTCTCTGACTAAATATATCTGTGCTGTTTACTTATCCCCTAATTCTACTGACTATCAAAAATTCTTCGACTATCTTATTTCTACGATGGAACACATTCTATCCATTTCTCCTTTCTCTGAAATCTCCATTTTAGGAGATTTCAATGTTCACCACCACCTTTGGCTCTCCTCTCCTTTCACTGATCCACCTGGTGAACAAGCCTACATCTTTTCTCTCCTTAATGACCTAGAGCAGCTTGTACAGCACCCTACCTGTATCCCAGACCGCCTTGGAGAGAGCTCCAACATACTTGACCTCTTCCTTACAACTAATCCTTCTGCTTACACTGTTAATCTTTTCTCTCCGTTGGGCTCCTCCGATCACAACCTTATTACCTTAACCTGTCCTATCACTCCGGTACGGCCTGTGGACCCTCCAGGGAAACGTCGTCTGTGGCATTTTGGAGCCGCGGATTGGGAGGCCCTCAGGCAGTACTTCTTTGATTTTCCCTGAGTGATTATTGCTTCCATGGCCGGGAGCCATCTGAGTGTGCCTTGTGCATTACGGAGGTTATTCTCTCAGGCATGGAAGCATATATTCCTTTCTCATATCCTTTGACTAACGCAAGAAAGCCTTGGTTTAATCACGCTTGTTCTCATGCTGTCCACAACAAGGAGAGGGCCTACAAAAATTACCGGAGCCAACCCACCCCTGAATCACATCATCTTCACGTTTCTGCCCGGAATCGTGCTAAGTCTGTTCTTCGCTCTTCTAAAAACAATTTCATCCGTACTAAATGCTCTCAACTCTCCAACTTGAATTCTTCCCGCTCCTTCTGGCATCTTGCCAAAAACCTTTCTAACAACTTTACCTCATCATCCTTCCCTCCTCTTTTCTCCTCTGATGGTTCTGTAGCTATTTCTTCTACTGATAAAGCAGATCTCTTCACACAGACTTTCTCCTCCAATTCCACCTTAGACGATTCCGGTGCTCTTCCTCCATCATTTCCTGCCTCTGACGTCCTCATGGCTGACATTAAAATTTCTTCAGCTGATGTATTTTCTGCCATCACTGGCCTCAATACTAACAGGGCATATGGGCCTGATGAAGTCCCTCCTGTTGTTCTCGAGAACTGTGCTTCTGTGCTTACACCCTGCCTAGGCAAACTCTTTCGCCTTTGTCTGTCGACTTGTACCTTTCCTTCTTGCTGGAAGTTTGCTCTCATTCAGCCAGTCCCAAAGAAGGGTGACCACTCCCAACCCTCCAACTATCGTCCAATTGCTTTAACATCTTGTATTTCAAAAGTTTTCGAGTCAATTCTCAATAGAAAAATTTTAAGGCATCTTTCCTATCACAACCTTCTTTCTGATCGTCAGTACGGGTTCCGTCAGGGACGCTCCACTGGCGATCTTCTCACCTACCTTTCAGACTCCTGGTCATCCTCCATTCGGGACTCTGGCGAAAGCTTTGCCATTGCACTTGACATCTCAAAGGCTTTCGATCGAGTCTGGCATAAATCTTTAATTTCCAAACTGCGCTCTTACGGTTTCTATCCTTCTATTTGTGCCTTCATCGCTAGCTTCCTTTCTGGTCGTTCTATAGCCGCTGTTGTAGACGGCCATCGTTCTTCTCCTAGATCTATCAACAGTGGTGTTCCTCAGGGCTCTGTCCTATCACCAACTCTCTGCCTTTTATTCATCAATGACCTTCTAAGCTGTACATCTAACCCTATCCACTCATACGCTGATGACTCCACCCTTCACCTTTCCATTCGGTTCCCGCAACGCCCATCTCAGCAGTTACTTCAACAAACACGGGATGAGGCTATGGCACACCTAATGTCTGACTTGGCTCGTATCTCTGACTGGGGTAAAAATAATCATGTTGTTTTTAATGCATCTAAGACTCAGTTCTTACACCTATCAACCCGACAAAATCTTCCACAGGTTTACCCACTAATGTTTAATAATATTCAGCTTAATCCTGCATCATCCTTGAACATGCTTGGGGTTTCATTTACTCGGGACTTATCTTGGAAAGATCATATTACATGTCTTGTAAAATCTGCTTCCAAGAGATTGGGTGTGCTAAGCCGACTCCGTTCTTTCTTTACCCCTGCACAATTGTTGACTCTATACAGGGGTTTTATCCGCCCCTGCGTGGAGTACAACTCTCATGTGTGGGGAGGCTCCCCACATACAGCTCTTCTCAATAGGGTGGAGTCAAAGGCTTTTCGTCTCATTAACTCTCCTCCTCTTACTGACTCCCTTCAACCTCTGTCTCTTCGCCGCACTGTTGCATCTTTATCTCTTTTCTATCGCTACTTTAATGGTCACTGCTCCTCTGAACTGTCTGCATGCATTCCTCCACCTCTATGACGGGCGCGTAGCACCCGTCTGGCAGCAAACTCTCATCCCTTTTCTGTCCAACTCTCTAATGCAAGAGTTAACCGTTACTCCCAGTCCTTCATTTATGCAACAGGTCAACTCTGGAACTGTCTCCCTCTGTCTGTATTTCCTGCTGCCTATGATCTCCAGTCTTTCAAACGCAGTGTGTCCAGGCATCTCAAAATGAACGGATCTTGAATTTGGCTCTCTCTTGTATTTTGTTTTTCTCTTGGAGGGAACTGTTATTGCGGGCTCATGGCCTTTGGTTCTTTCTTCCTCACATAAAAAAAAAAAGGAACAGCACATTAATGTCATCAGCATGAAGTGACAGGATGCAATTAGGGTGCAGTCATATGACAGCATATAAAAGAACATAAAATCCGCCACAGTTTGTGTTTTGAACACACTCAGGTCACATGAAGAACGGGAAACGTGGGCAGACATAAACTGTCAATGAGGGCCAGCAAATGTTAAAGGTGAGAGCATCAAGGAAATAGAAACCAGGGTGATACAGACGGGTATGCTGGTGGGCAGGGGAAACAGGTGTAATAGAGCGGGTGAGGCCAAACTAGGCCAGGTGTAAATGAGGCAGAGGGTTTCAGGGAAGTGATTGTGTGTGTGTGTGTGTGTGTGTGTGTGTGTGTGTGTGTGTGTGTGTGTGTGCGCGCGTGTGCGCGCGCGCGTGCGCGTGCGTGCGTGCGTGCGTGCGTGTTCGTGCTGGGGTTGTTTGTTTGTGTATTGTGTTATATTTGACACTGTGCTTTTTTTCAGTTTTTATACTTACTGTTTGGAGGTTTTGCTTGGTACATGTTTTTGTGGTTATAGTTTTGTGCTTGTGGTTTAAGTTTAACCTAGGGTATACACTCTGGGGTCGTGTGCCTTCTGTGTATTCATTCATTAATGAATAAGAAAATTCGTGTATACTGATGAAAAAAAATCTGGGGGAGCATTAAACTCTTCAAAACTATAATTATTTGAAATTATTTGTTTGACAGGACCGTAAATGATTCCCATAATGTCAACAGGTTACTAATTATATTCCTGAAAGACATAAGCGTTAGTAATTACAGCCTCCTTTGATAGATGGGGGAAGGGTATATTATAATGCATTATTTCACTTGTTTCTGTCCATGACCACTAGTTGCTTTTGGTAAAGATGCTGCGCTGAGTGCGATTTATTTCGCTTTTTATTTGTCTGTGATGTGTTCCAGTATCTGAATATCTGCTGGAAGAACAGGCTTATATTGAGATGGGATTTTTGGTCCAACATCTTTATTCTTCCTGATACATAAACTCTTACTGAGAATCCAGATTTAAGTATGATTATTGTTGTGGTTCATGGATGATGATATTTTCACTACACTTATCTGTGAGTTTTACAACCCAAATTTTTAGGGGCGACACTTCATGCTATGCCTTCAGCTGTAATAACTGTAAACTGGAGGGAAGCTTAAGAGTGAAGGCTTGTTAGTTATCATCATCATCATGGTGGGCCTAATTCATTCATTCATTCATTCATTCATTAATCATCCAGTCTTACATTACCCCATGAGAAGCGTAGGAGCCCCGGGCTAGGCAAGTTGGTCCTGACATTTAAGATGAGAGTGACCAGCCTCACTCATCCCAGAGTGGCATTACATGAGCAATAAACCCCAACCATTCCTTGGATATAAACCTTCACCGGCTCAATCCGATTGGAGCGCCGTAATTACCCACTGTACGACCAGGCACCCAAATTTGTTTATATGGTTACCACCCAGCGTAGTAAATGTTTCCCTGATGTACAGGAAACCCTTTGGCTTGTCACTCAGTGTAGAGTGGCAGAAAGAAGAGGAAAGAATGAAGGAAAGAAATACAGAAGAGGGAGTGTAAAGTCACCCTTAGGCAGAAGGACGAGGAAAGAATAAAGGAAAGAAAGACAGAAGAGGATGGAAGGAAAGAAGGATGGAGGAAAGGGCAGACACCCGAGAGCAGCACTACATTGAGTGGGTGGATGGTGAGCGTCCCCACCTACCACAAATCCCAGCTAAAAATCTTCAACTGTTCATATTCATGTTAGATAGCTTGTCAGTTTGCAGAAGCAAGGTACTAAATATCAGCACAACAACAGTGTATACCGCAGACATCTAGAGAACATCATGTTGTCCTTCTGCCATACAGGGCGTTGTCCGGAATGGAACTACCACAACTCCCATACCCTACCCTCCCTATACATTTGCCTGGTGTCACGTCTGGTGCAGCTGATAAATTGTAATTGTACCTGTTTAGTGTCCATTTTCTAGCGTGACTGACCAGGAAAGCACCCAAGCAGCATCCATACTGCAATTTGCATCAGTCCATTTACAGTCCAGGTCCTTATTTTGTGATCAACGTAAGGAATGGTCTGGGGTAATGTTCCAATAAGGTAATAAGCTTCTGTATCAAAGGTGAAGATTAACACAACGCGGTAAGATCATCAGCTAGAAATGAGTTCAGCGTTAGGTTAACAAGTACTGTAATTACTTCAGCACGGGTGTGGGGTGTCGTCTTAATAACTTAACTTGCTTCCCGCTTAAATGTCATTCGCTTAGAATGGATGTAAAGAGAAGGCTGTATGAGGGTGTTGTGGTACCGACTGCATTATATGGGGCTGAAACATGGAATATGGGTGTAGCAGAGAGGAAAAGTTTGAATGTAATGGAGATGAGGTGTCTGAGGAGTATGTGTGGAGTGACGCGTGTGGATCGGGTGCGAAATGATGAAGTGCGAAGGAGAATTGGAGTTGTTCAGGAGATGGCTGGTAGAGTTGAGCAGAGGGTGTTGCGATGGTTTGGGCATATGGAGAGAATGGATAATGAGCGATTGGTGAAAAAGATAACTAGATCTGATGTGAGAGGTGTAAGGCTGAGAGGAAGACCACGAATAGGATGAATGGACAGTGTGAAGAGAGCGCTGGATGCGAGAGGGATGTCTGTTGAGCAAGGAAGAGTGGCTGTGCGTGACAGAAATAAATGGAGAGAAATTGTGAATAAATAAGTGATGACGCAGCCCTGAGTGGATATTCTCCCGCATTTGGTCTGATCAGCTAGTCCGGTCAGGTGCGGGTAAGGGGATGGGTCTGTTATGATGTGGCAGGGGTAAACCAGTTCTGCTGTCGGGCCCTGCTGCGGATGTCACTGATTGCATTGTGCAGTTGACCCTTGTGCGGTGTGGTGCGGTGAGGATCTGTCCGTTCTCCCCTTTGGGGCTAAGATGTGAATGAATGTGTTTGAATGGATGAGTAAATGGAGAGTGTGTCGTCCTGTCTCGGCTACCTCCCTTTCCTTGGGGGAAGCAGCCTAGGTATATAGATAGATAGATAGCTTCCCGCTTTGCATATAAGTGGTTCTGTTATCTTTAATTTAGGGAAATCGCAACACTTCCTCAGCGACTTACTTATCTTGATAAGCTTTTATTATCCTCTTGAATTTTACTGGTGCAAATAATTTTCACATTAAAAAAACGTACCGTAATTTACCTTAGTAAGCTTTTATTATCCTCTTGTCTTGCAAACAATTTTCACATAAAAAAGACGCCAATGACACGGAGATTATTACCGGGTAGGCTCCAATATGGAAAATAAAATGGAAGGATAGGAGTGCTACGAAGTCTCTCATGGCAGCGGAAATGAATCACTGGTCTACATGGGTCTGTAAACATGAGTGAAGAGATTATCTGCTTGTAACCTTACATCATTTTCTTGTTCTTAATCCTTCGCTAATATGACGTCATTCTCGAGCTAAACAAAGGTGTCCGGATAGTAAAAATATAATTAACAAGTAAGTGGGAAGGCAACGGATAAGATGTAGCAGCCTCGTAGGTTTTTAACAGCTCTGATCTTTTTGCAGCCAAATCGTATCATTAACACCCTGACTCCTTTTTTTATGCAAGGAAGAAGGAACCAAAGGCCAGGAGCCCGCAAACCGTTCCCTAAAAGAAAAAAACAAAAATAATACGAAAGAGAGCCAAATTCAAGATCCGTTCTTTTCGAGATGCCTGGACACATTGCGTTTGAAAGCCTGGGGATCGTAGGAAGAAGGAAATACAGAGGGAGACAGTTCCAGAGTTGACCTGTTGCATAAATGAAGGACTGGGAGTAACGGTTAACTCTTGCATTAGAGAGTTGGACAGAATAGGGATGAGAGTTTATAAAGGGTTAATAAAAGCTGAATAAAAGCGTCTGGCGGTAGCAAGACAAAATATGTAAATGGCGTTATCCTAGGTTATCAAGAGGCCAATGCCTGTCAACCCATTCAAACGCGAAGCATTGTTTTGGAACAGGATTAAGGAGGACAAGGGTGAGGAATGAACTGCGAGGGACGACACTTAATGAATGAAAAGACAATAGAAGGGTGATGGAGGAGAAAGAAGGTGATCGAGTCGGGAGCGAGACGGATGAAGGAACGAAAAAAATTATTAAAGATTGGGAAAGAAGGGCAAAGGAAAGGGAAAAAAACAATGAATGATTGAGGAGAGAGAAAGATGAAGACATGAGGAGTGAAGGGTGAAGGGAAGAGGAGGAAGGCAAGGACGAGATAAATGCATCAAACTTACGTACAAAAGTTGCACTCTCACCTCTCCATGAGCCAGCAACGTGTCAGGTCCCGCAACGCGTACCCTCAGAAGCTCACTCAGGGTTCAAGGTTAAGGTAGGTTAGGTCGGGTTGTCTTAGATTGTCTTGGGTTATAGTGGGTTGGCTTGGGTTAGGTTAGGTCAAGTTAGGTTGGGTTAAACGGGGATGGAATGAGTAGGTTGACACTGACACGCGTTGGGTTGAGTTAAAATAGGTTTGATTGGTAGGTTTTATATGCTTTGCTTTGTTTAGGTTTGTTTCAGTTGTTAGGTTGTGTCTGTTGTGGTTTGGTTTGCTTAAGTCAGAGTGGATCGGGTTGGGTTGGGTTAAAAGCACTGAACTGAAAATAAGTGAAGGAATTTAAGTAATGGAAGTTAGATGAAACTGTAGAGTTTTGTCATATAAGGGTGCACTCTGCTCTGCCCATAGCATCCCTCTTAACTGACAACTTGGGCACTTCTTATCCTTGCTAACTAAGGTAGAAAATACTTACAGTGTATCTTCAAGTAGTGCTGCAACGTCTCTTATCGCTGTAATTTTCAACTCAGTTTCTGGTGATTCACACTATCTACAATCAAGTCATTCCCTAGTTAAGTGGAATTATACACAACTTAGCTACTAATCAATGTGCATTCTGATCAACAGATACTCGTTAACCTGTGACCACCATTGATCACTGGTTCACATACCACAGCGTTAGTGTTGGGTCATCTCTCCTTGAGAACCACAACAACCGGGCAAATAATGTTAGCGGTATACCGTTAGTCGTCACAGCACTGTGTCAGCCATGTGTGCAGGCGAAGGCTGTGGAAAGGCATGGCGCTGTTAATGTAGGTTGTAGGCTTAGGTGTACAGGCAAAGGTGGTGGTGGCGATTGTTCAAAGTGATAGTGGTTGTAAAAAGCCGGTGGTGATTATAAAAAAGTGGCGGTGGTTGTGGAGGTGTTAGTTGTTAAAAGGTGAGACTGGATGTGGAAAGATACTGCTGGATGTCGGAAGGCAAGTTCTTGCACGTGTGGGCTGAATGATCTGAGGTGTGCAAGGGAAGATTTTGTCAACTGTGGAAGGAACGGATTGTAATTAGTCTGCCAATATCAGCTTCTTTAATAATTCCATCGTATTTTATCCATGGTCTCGTGAGTGAATGGCGGTATGAGGGCGTGGGTGAAGGGTAATACAAAATAAGCAGTCAGTTACTATTTTTCCGTCACCACCACACGCTGCTGTGTTATGGCGGCCAGTGCAGGGAGATCCATCGGTCAAAAAGATGAGCATCATGCACGCACACATTGGTCAGCCCTTTGATTGTTAGGATATCTCTCGACTGATCAGAATCTTATGATATAATTGTATTAAAATAAAATATCTAAGTGTGACATTAACGGAGAGATGGCTACGCAGCATATATTGAATCTTTGCATCAGATGTCACTCAGCTGAATACATTCTTTTGATGTTACCTAAATAGAATATTCAAGCTCATCAACCACAGCGAATGGTTGAATGTACAGTATCCTTCTCACCGATTCGGATTCATTCGTTCTGGAAGAAAATTTAGATTTCATCTGTACTAAGTAATGCTTAAAATATACAAGATGAAACAAAGCATGACGTCTCGGTGGCTCTGTCACTTGGATGTTGGTCTCATATTTAGAGGATGCTCTGGACTGGGTTCTAGCCCCAGTGACTGCCTGAGTTTGTGAAGTGGACCTCGCAAGTTAAATAACAAAACCTACACCGTATCACTGTATTCTGCTTTAATGTCTGTGCCTTGTATCAGGCCTACCTGTCTCTACTACCATTGCTTCTGTTTCACTGTCTGTGCCTTGTGTCTGTCCTACCCTTTTCTTGATCTACAACACATCATTGCCTATTGTTACTGTAATCTGCTTCCCCATCTGTGCCTCCTCCAAACCCCACATTTCGTTTCCCATTAAACAGAGACTAGGAATTACGCTGAGCTATAAGTAAAGTGAATCATAATATGTTAAGCTGACGTCAGCATTCATATATTCACGTCCTTATATCCTCTCGTAACAGAACCTCATTACACACCCAAGCAGCCATGTAAGTTACCCTTATGAGAGCAAACACGCGAGGTATGAATACTAAATGGCTGGTTGGAAAGACGAATGGTTGGGTTCATTGACTGATTGCCTAGTTGGTTGGTTGTGACTGAAATTTTTTTTTTTTTTTTTTAGAAACTGAGACTGATTAATTGACTAAATGGTTGGTTGAATGACTGGTTCACTGGAGATAGCAAAGGTGAACACTGACTGACTGACTGACTGACTGTTCAAGATATTTACTGACTGATTCATACATAATTAACCCCAGCAGTATAATGACACCTTAATATATTTTTTCTTATTAATGCCAAATGATATTATTCAACGTAGGATATACTCTTTGGAGTGTAGGTAACGTTGTATCTTCGGCGGCATTTGACCCTGGCAGTTGCCCTGCCTAGTTTTATTTGTCAGTCAGTCTGTTGTATCTAACCCATCCAGCTCAAAAAGTCTCTACAAAGTTTAAAATAATACACCTCCCTTCCTTCCAAAGCCTTCCTCTCTCTCTTCAGCCACGTACACGTCTCAAAAATCCATGACAGGACCAATAAGGTGAGCAGTAAAAGTGGTGTGCGTGCAATAACACACGGGTCAAGTGCTGAGGGGAAAAAATATTGTCGATAACAGTTCGTTAAGAAAAACTGAAAAAAGAAGCAAACCACTACCTGTATTGACATTATTATTTATTTACCTATTATTATTATTATTATTATTATTATTACCTCTGCTGCTGCTTCTACGCTGCTTTTTCAATTATTATAATTAGTTATAATTTTATTATTATTTTTAATATTAATGTTATTAATATTACTATTATCACAATTCCTATTATTTATTATTATTTATTGCATTTCCTCCCTGTATCGTTGTAGGACGTGGTGGATCTGTGTATATGTTGCTACATGGACAACCCAGCCTGGCATTACAGTGAAAACAGGTGAGACATTGCAGTGCTGTCATTAGTCATATACAGTATGTTGTTGTACTGGACTGTGTGCAGTTACCAGGAAACCAGTTGACACATTGATCCTGTGGCATTGAGTATATATGTTGTTGTATTGGAGTGTGTGCAGTTACCAGAAACCAGTTGACACATTGAACCTGTGGCATTAATGATATATGTTGTTGTACTGGAGTGTGTGCAGTTACCAGAAACCAGTTGACACATTGAACCTGTGACATTAATAATATATGTTGTTGTACTGGAGTGTGTGCAGTTACCAGGAAACCAGTTGACACATTGAACCTGTGGCATTAATTATACGTGTTGTTGTACTGGAGTGTGTGCAGTTACCAGGAAACCAGTTGACACATTGAACCTGTGGCATTATTTAAATGTGTTGTTGTACTGGAGTGTGTGCAGTTACCAGGAAACCAGTTGACACATTGAACCTGTGGCATTAATTAAATGTGTTGTTGTACTGGAGTGTGTGCAGTTACCAGGAAATCAGTTGACACATTGAATCTGTGGCATTAATTATATATGTTGTTGTACTGGAGTGTGTGCAGTTACCAGGAAATCAGTTGACACATTGAACCTGTGGCATTATTTAAATATGTTGTTGTACTATAATGTGTGAAATTCAACTTTCAGAATGTTGAATGGGGGTATTTGGGATTGACTGGGAGTCTACAGTACGCTAAAATGCTGGGAGAGATGGGAGATCCAGTTAGTTTCTAAAATGCCATGGGGGAGTATGTGGAACTCTGGAAGTTTCAGATTGTAAAGGGTCTGATAGGATTCTGAAATGTTGTTGAAATGGGGTATGTGGGACCGACTTTGATACCGAAGGGCTGCTGGGAAAGGGTTGGTGGGAGTTTCTGAGTTTCTACATTTTTTTTATGTAGAACAGAAAGAACCAAAAGCTAGAAGCGTGCAAAATTGGAAGAAACTATGTAGGATTCAGTGAACTTGTAGGATGCTGAAAGGGGTTAAGTAGGATTTACTGAGTTTGTAATATGCTGGAAGCGACTGTATAGGATTCAGTGAGCTCCTATGCTGCTGGAAGCGATTACGTAGGATTCTTTGAACATATGTAATACTGGAAGGGATTATATGGGATTCAGTGAGATATCAAGACAACAGATGGGATTGTACGGAATTAAGTCCGCTAAAATGTCGGAAGGTATTATGTGGGTTCCATTGGAGTTCTCAGATTTATATGCAGGATTTGCTTGACACCCAAATGTTGTTGTAAAAGAGCAAATACTGTATGTTCAGTTTTTTCATTGTTGGTGGAGATTATGTGGGATTTACGCAGCTTGTTATGTACTGTAGGGGAGTATTTGCGATGCAGTGAATGTGAGGAATATTGCAAATTAGAGACTGGGGTTCACAGAGCATTTGGATATTGTTTTATATAGGTTACTGAAGGCAATTTCATTAGAGAAAGAATATGGTAGGAAAACTGGCCTAGGTTAGTATGCTGGTCATCTCCTGTCTGAGGGTATGACTTGACTGTGAGAGTAAAAGGTAACAAAGGAGGAGGCTATGTCAGGGGGTACATTGTTGTAATCTAGTATTGAGGATTCAATCCTGTTTTAATACGTTCCGTCAAGCATCGCCGCATGAAAACTTCAGTTTGTTTCACTCACGTTGTGGCTCTCCTCTTGCATCGCTGAGCCCTCACATTAGGCCACAAGAGTGCTTTGTGTCTGTAATATTAGTCAGTAGACTTTTTTATCATTGGATTTTCAACCAATTAGCTGTATCTTAAGTTGTTTCTGAGATATTTCAATTTCAAATATGCAATTTTTTTTGCACAAAAAATGAGTATATTTACATATGGCACAAGCACCTGGGTTATCCTAGGGTACCTTCCTGTATAATATCATCAAGATCTATGAAAAACAAGTGTAAATAAAAATAATAATACGGTATCACTTACCAAAACAATAAGCTTCACGATTTATATGACAAAGCTTAAAAATAATTATAGCAACAGCATCAACAACCTCAGTGGTGTGTCACTGAAGTGTGAAGGGTGCATGCAGATGTCGTGTGTGTGTGTGTGTGTGTGTGTGTGTGTGTGTGTGTGTGTGTGCACAGAGAAAGGGAGAGAGTAAAACGTCTATGACCCGCATTCAGATGACGTATTCCTTTCACGTCTTCGAGAAGGATGAAGTCAGTGAATGTACAGTGAGGTTGGATGAGGAGGAAATGATAAATGTGAGAGCGTTTAAGTACTTGGGTAGTGTGATGAGTAAGGATGGAAGTTTAGAGGGTGAAGTGCTTTGATAGGTACAACAAGGAAGAAAGGTTGCTGGTTCCTTGAAAGCAGTGATAAGAAACAGGGAAGTGAGCATAGAAGTGAAAAAGTTACTTCATGACAGTATTGTGATACCAACTCGAAGGCATAGAAGCGAAGTTTGGACTTTGTTGAAGGGACACAAGAGTGTGAGCAGTGGAAATGAGTTATTTGAGAGGTGTATGTGGAATCACATGGAGAGACAATCTGACAAATGAGGAAATGAAGGAGCGTTGTGATATGGATGTGATAGGAAGCGTTAGGAGAAACGCACTGAGGTAGTTTGGCCGTGTGGAGAGGATGGAGAGTGAGAGACTGACGAGGAGAGTGTATGTGAGTGAGGTGGAGGGGGGGAGAGGGAGGGGGAGGCCAAGGATGAGATGAAGGGATGGGGTGGAGAGGTATATGAGAGAGGGAGGTGTGAGCTGGGAGCAGGGCAATGAAATGGTAGGAGATAGCGCGACATGGAGGCGATTTGTTTGTGGCCACCCCTTACGGGATTAATGCGTCTGGCAATAGATAGGTAGATTCCAGTATCTTATTCTTGCTGCCACTAGACGACCAATGACGAAATTAGTGTAAGCTAAATCTATCCCCATTTTCGAAATTGTCAGGTATAGCAGAAATAAAATTCACTATATTGAAAGGATTAATTTGTTGGTGATGAACGTGTAATTGTGATGAGGTGGTGATGGTGTAAGTATACAGTGATGGTGATGGCGTGAGAGAGGAGTGCAGAGGCCGTGGATAATAAAGTGTGAGTCGTGAACAGGAAGGCGTCAGGAGTGAGCCAGGAGAGGGAAGGGGAGATAGTGAATAATGAGTAGAAAAGATGAATGGTGAAGACGTGAGTAATAATGTCTTGAGAGGGAAGATAAGTGGAAGGTGAATATAATGTGTGTGCATGGCGACTTTTTATGCAGAAGAAAATAAGACTAGAATCCAAATAGAACCCAAAAGTATTTGTCCTATACACAAATCATCATCGAGCAAAGTAAAGCCTGGATACAATGCGTTTAAAAGATTGGATGTCATGCACAGAGACATACACACTGAGAGAGTTTCAGAGTTGGCCAGCTACACACATGAAGGACTGAGAGTCCCATTAAACTCTTGCATGAAAAAGTAAGACAAGTGGAGATAGTGTGTATGTAAACTGGTACTGCGCTCCCTCAGTGATACGGGAGGAATGTAAGCAGACTGTTCAGAAGAGCAGTGACTACTGTAAACACGATAGTAGGGGGAGGCTGGAGGGTGTATTAAGAACATATTAGTTACCCAGGAGTCCGTTCCGAGTTGAATATGAGTTAGAAGAGCATGGTTTTGAAAAAAAAAAAAAAAAAAAAAAAGGAACTGCCGAATGGTGATCGTTTTCGTTTTTAAAGGCCCCAATATGCTTGCATGTGTCGGCCTTGGTCACCTAATGGCGGCTCTCGACGCTGCACGATCCATTGCAGCCTCCCTGTTCAGTCCCTTAACCCTAAGGTCACACTTAATGACCTCGTCCCATGTCTTTCTCGGTCTACCCCTCATAACCCCACCCCTAATATTAACACTTCTCACCTTCCTCACCCAATTATCATCCCCCATCCTCTCCATATGTCCAAACCACCTCAATCTACCTCTCCTCATCACAACACCAATACACTCCAGTCCCATCCTACCTCTCAACTCTTCCATTGTAAACCCAGCCCCTCCAGGCCTTGGACGCAGGGACGCACTGCACATCCACCAAATCATTGTCATTTCTGTACGTCTGAGCCGGCGAATATCTTCCTCCTTCACTGCCCAGGTCTCACTGCCATACAGCATTACACTCCTAACACATGCTGCATACAAAGACTCCTTAGCACGTAGGGAGAGCCCTCTCAATGTCAGGAGAGGCAAGAGCTCCCTGAACTTCTTCCAACCACTTCTCACCCTAGCCACAGAGCTAGCTCCAGCCCCACCTCCAGCACACAACATGTCTCCCAAATAACAAAACTCTTCCACACACTCAAGAGATTCACCAGCAAGTTCAATCCTTTCACGTCTGACAATCTCCACCTGCTCACCCCGGCACGCCGTACACATAAAATCAGCATTATCTCGCAGTCTACTTCTGATATCGCTACATCTCTTATGCACCCACTTATCACACACACCGCACAAGATGGAATTACTTCCCACGCCCTTGTGGCAAACTGCACATGGCCACTCTCCCTCGTCTTTGACAGTACCGCCACCAATCCTAGATATCATCACTTTTGTTTTATCTGCATTTACCCTTAAACCCTTTTGCCCCATACATCTCTCCACTGCCTAAACCTTTCCTCCGCCTCCCTTTCATTCTCTGCAATCAACACCAAATCATCAGCATACAACAACTCCCACGGGAGTCCGTTTCTAAAGTCACGTGAAAGGGCTTCAAGTACCATGATAAGCAACATGGGACTCAAGACTGACCCCTGATGCACACCAAGATTCACGGAAAACTCATCACTCAAATCTCCATTCACTCTCACCTGGGTGTGAGCACCCACATACATGGCCATAACCACCCTAACCAGCCACTCCTCCGAGCCAAGCTTTCTCATTGCCCACTTCACCACCTCTCTAGGGACTCTATCAAAGGCCTTTTCCAAATCAACAAAAACAAAATAAAGATCCCTTCTCCTACCAATATATTTTTCCTGAAGCTGTCGAACAATGAATATGGCATCAGTGGTCCCCCTACCTGGCATGAACCCGAACTGCATCTCATCAATATTCACTCTTTCTCTAATCATACCTTCTAAAACTCTCTCCATTACCTTCATTATCTGATCTAAAAGCTTTATACCTCTATAATTTTCTCCTTCCAGGGCATCACCCTTCCCTTTATACACATTTACAATTACACTCTTCAGCCAGTCATCTGGGACAACACACTCATAAATAATCCTATTTATCAGGTCAGTGACTAAACTCACCCCTATATCGCCTGAGGCCTTCAACATTTCGGCAGTCAACCCAGACACACCTGCTGCCTTCCCCACCCTCATCCTGCCTATTGCCTCACTCACAGTAGCAGTATCAATCAAAGGCCAAGGGCCAGACACTGGATCTGCTGGCTCCAAACCTTCCCTGTCCCAGTCAAACTCCTCATTCAACAACCGGTTATAATGCTCTCTCCATGCATCTTTAATATCCTCACTGTTCACCACTACCCTTCCTTCATCATTCTTCACACACTGCTCACCTATGATATCCCGATTATCCCTTCACCTGACCTGCCACCCTAAATATATTTTTCCTTTCCCCATGATTTAGGTTATCAAGTAATTGTCTCTGTGACTCAGACTTTGCCCTGTATACCTCTCTTCTAGCCCTACGCTTGGCAGCCAAATATTCCTCTTTGCTACCACCCTTCTTCCATTCCCGGAAAAGCCTTCTTTTCTCCTTAATTGCAGCTTCTACACCCTCATCCCACCACCAAGTTACTTTATGTCTTGTTGGTCCTCTTGTCCAGCCGCATGTTACATCAGTAACTCTCAAGAAATTGTTCTTGAGGGCTCTTTACTGTTCATTAACGCCTCTGTCTACAGCTCCCTGTTCAGCCACCACTCTCCTCAACTCGCTATAGAAGGCATCCCTTACTACTTGGTTTTTCAGCTTCCATATTTTCCTCCTAGGTACATAAGTCCTCGTTTTCATCACTTGTTCTTTAAGCACCATATCACAAATCAGTAGTTTGTGCTGCTGCACACACTCCTCACTTCCTATAACTTTAACATCCCTCACTAACCTCCTATCGGCCCTCCTAACCAGAAAATAATCTATCTGACTGCTATTTCCCCCAGACTCATACTCATGTCAGTAAGAAATCCTTGCATGATTAAAAGGTGGTGAGTTGAGCAGGAATTCACGATTAATATATAGTTGATGTCAAATTTGCTTCAAGATGAATAGGGTTTTCTTGAGTCTCATAGTGCTGTAAATTGTTCAGATGTAAGAAATTTGAGCACTTACTGAAACTTTATATTGCGAATATACACCATGGGTCAGACTGTGGTCCAAACTTTTCTATGCTGACAATAAGCACAAATTAAGTAAAATCTGTCTATCGTTTATCTATATCAATCCATCATTCTATATCGAACTATATGTATCGATTTACCTCTCTATCTATATGTCTATCCAGGTCATCATTCAAACACTCAATTTTCTCTGCTACACCCCACAATCCTGAAGGTAAGTACATTATTCTGGTTTATAACGCCTTTAGGATACAGACTGTTCTGTTGACTACGAAAACCCTAATCATGCTTCTCTCCATACTTATTCGTCCATTCATGTAAACTTGTGGTCAAAGAAGATATATCTATGTCTAGCTATCATCTGTCTATCTATATTTGTCGTTCATTCCTATGTCAATCTATTTTCATCCCAACTTCCCATCCTCGATTGTTCATGCAGTCACCCTCATTTGACGCCCTCTCCCTCCTTCAGGCTCGCTCACATACTCGCATACCTTGTTTCACAACTTTTCATCCCTTCTTGTATAAGCATTATAATTTATTGACTTTCTTACTCCACATGTTTAATAAATTTGTCTTTATCCTTTTCATCCTAAACAACCCGCATTCATTCAGTTACTATACAATTTTTACTGCTCTCAATAATCTCATTCATGTCATACCCAAATCTCTCACCTATACATCATTGAGGGCATCATCACACATACATGCAGTTCTGCTTCACAGTCAGTGTTCTGTTGTCTCTTCCGTCTCAGACCTTCTACAGCACCAGCCACGTTATTGCTTTGGGTCGTTGTACTCTTCACTTCCTTCTCAGTTGCCTGTCTCTTATGTAAATGCACAGATACACTGGATTCAAAGCCATCAACATGTTAGAGGGATACACGTTAATATAAACTACCCATACGTTAAGTAGTCTGTGATATAAATTACCTATATACACACTGAAATTACTGAATGTAATAGGTACTGAACTTTATTTGTACAGAAGTATTCATCATCATCATCATCATCATCATCAGCATCATCATCATCATCATCTAATCCAGTGTGGCCCCATGAGGAGAGTAGGAGCCCGGGGCTAGGCATGTTCGTCCTGACATTTAAGATGAGAGTGACCACCCTCACCCATCCCTGTGTGGCATTACTTGAGAAAATAACACCAACCACCCCTTTTAATTATTTATATGTGTGAATAGCAATGTTTAAAATTTTTTTATGGATCACATGATACTAAATAAACCTGGTTGGCTTGACTTATCACTGCCACCAAATACTTAAACACTCCATCAGTTTCAGAGTCTTTCCATTTTCCAACATATACACTGTAAATCACTTTTTTAATAACCATCACTTTACTCTTGCCAGACGATTTTCTTCTGCAAACGGGAATCACTAACTGTAATGAGGTAAGTAATAGGACTGTTACACAATGAGAGCCGGGTGTGTGAGTGGGATGGTATGAGGGAGGGCGTGGAAAAGGTGGTTGCGCTAAGTGTGTGCATACCACCCAGGCAGCCCCAACTTGTGCAGGAGTGAGCCAGCATGACGGGGATTATAGAGTGATGGATTCAGGCCACCACCTCTCACCCATCGACATCACATATCCAGTTATCCCTCTCCCATCCCACCGCCTCGCCTTCCATTAGCTGGTGCATTTATTCTATCCAAGCCCTCAACGATCGACACACATCTAGTCATCCACCTCGTCACGTCTCTTTAATGTATTGGTTTTATCAGTACTTTCACTTATCCACACCTCACATTCAGTTATTCGTCTCCCATCCCTCTGACTCCCGTTTCATCAGTCCCGTTGGTCCTGTGCTAAATCATACATACACACAAACATCTCTCTTCCATCCTAACACCTCCCGCTTTCATCCATTGATTTTTCGATTCTGTCCAGACTCCAACCCACCATACACACAATCATATAGTTATCTCCCTCCTGTCCCACGTCCATCCTCTTTCACTGGTTTATATATCTCGTATCTGTAAGTCAATGCATCTTCTTTCTCTTCCCACCATTCCACCATCACTCGAATTCGAAACCCATCCCTTCATCCTCTCATTGTTCTTCTCACTCATCCATTTGTTATCTATTCTTTCGCTTTCATATCCATCAGTTCTGGATATTCTTCCACCATGATCCTTTCAGTTCCTTCAACCATCGTTCTCTTCTAAGTTCATCCATCTACTTCTTATCTAATCACGTCTTTCCCGCTTTTTTCACTCTTCTCTTTGTTAATGTGTTTGTTACCTTCAGCTTTCATCATCATCAGTTTTATCTATTCATCGATCACTTTTCCCCGCGTTCATGCACTCATTCATTCTTTATCTAATCAGCGAGTAGTCCCTTCCTATCTTCCCCATGCACCTTTATTATTTTATCATCAATTTATTAACTATATTTTTGCTTTCTTAATCATCTGTTCTGGTTCTTCTTCAGTCATTTCCTCTCCATCCCTTCATCCATCATTGCCATCCATGCCTATCCATTGTTACGGAACAGAGAAATATAATGTACACTTTAAGTGAGAATACTAAAAATCACTACTGTCCCGTAAAGTTCCAGGTTCAAAACAAAAGAGTTAGGTAAAATTACAAGTTAAAGTTTAATGCTCAAACTAACAACAAAACATTCAGGACTCATAAGGATAATGTAATGGCAAAAAACAGGTTAAATATATAGTTAACTGCAATAGCCTCTATTAACACGAAATTAGCATGAGCAAATTTATCTAAGTCAGCCCTGATAAAATGAAAATACCAGATAATACTCAGTGAATGCAAGATATAGTATTACAGATACGAAATATTATGAACAATGGCTGACATGAAACTTTAATCACAAAAACCTTACTAGGCCTAAGAATTAACAACCCACGCCACACAGTACAAGAAAAAATGCAATATCACTTATACTCAAATTACACAGCTGCTAGATGGTTGGAGACTTCCTGAGCACTCACAATAATAACAACTGTACAGGGGAGGACAGAGATGTGAGCAAAATGAGGAGTAGATCTAAGTGGCAATTAATGTAGAGACTGAGCTCATTATATAGGGGCCGGCAGAGCTTGATACAACTTGTAAGATGGACGCGCAAATGAAGCCATGGGGACAAAGAGTTGACAATCCTGCTCTGAACAACAGAAAGAACGACTTACTCTACTATAAGGGAGGAGGGGGGGAGTGAGGTAGAACACGCTCGTGATCAAACATGCAGCATACTGTACGTTAGAATTACACAAAGGATGATGAAATCATAGGCTATGTAACACCTCCCCACAAAGAAAAAGAAATTTACAAAGGAAATTTCTTATTACTCTAAAACAATCTGTCTAAAGTCTAGATGAGCAATTTGCAATAACATTTTCTTTCCCCTTGACATGTTGTATGTCTAATGAATACTCCTGAAGAAGTAGACTCCATCTTGTCAATCTCTGATTTTTATCTTTAAACTTACTAAGGAATTTCAGTGGGTTATGATCGGTATAAATGACTATGGGGTCAAAACCAGAACACAAATAAAATGAAAAATGCTGTAAACCCAAAATCAAGGCCAAAAGCTCTTTCTCAATAGTTGAGCAGTTCTTTTGAGGTGGAGTGAACTTCTTACTGTAATAAGATACAGGATGTTCAATACCCTGATCATCCTCTTGCAGCAAAACAGCCCCAGCTCGTGTATCACTTGCGTCAACAGCCATCTTAAAAGGCTTAGCAAAATTTGGAGTAGCAAGCACTGGCTGACTTAATAGGATAGCTTTAAGTTTGTTGAAAGAGGCTTCACAGTTATCGATCCAGACAAATTCAACTTCCCTTTTCAGCAGGTCTGTAAGTGGTGATACAAGAATTGAAAAGTTAAGAACAAATCTCCGGTAATAACCTACCATTCCCAAAAATCTTTGTAGCTTTTTCCTACTTTTAGGTCTGGGAAGATCACTTATAACCTGAACCTTAGCTGCTGGTGGTGCAACATGTCCATCACCAATTACGTACCCAAGGTACTGAAATTTAGCTTGACCAAACTCACACTTTGATAAATTAGCTACAAGATTAGCCTGAACCAAACGCTCAAGAAATTTACTGACATGGCATAGGTGATCTTTCCAGTTGTCACTGAAGATTAATACATCATGAATATAAACAACACACCCTGCCAAACCCTCTGTTACAACATTCATGAGCTTCTGAAATGTGGCTGGTGCATTCTTCATACCATATGGCATTACAGAACATGCAAAAGTCTTTCCTAGTGTTACAAAACATGAGATCTCCCTAGCACGTTCAGTCATAGGTACTTGCCAGTATCCCTTTAACAAATCAAACTTACTTATGTACCTAGCCTTTCCGATCTTGTTTATGGAATCTTCCACGCGAGGGAGAGGGTAAGTGTCTGTTTTGGTTATCTGATTAACACGTCTGTAGTCGATGCAAAGCCGCTGTGACCCACCTGGCTTAGGGACTAGAGTGACAGGAGAACTCCACTCGCTCTGACAGGGCTCAATCATCTTGTGGTCCAACAGGTAGCCAAGCTCCTTCTCGATGAGAGGAACTTTCACTGGGTTCACACGGTAAGGAGGCAGTTTAATTGGCTTTGCGTCTCCAACATCGACATCATGCATCAACACAGTAGTTCTTCCAGGAGTGGCACAGAACACTTGCGGGTACTCCTGCAGTAATGCCGAAAACTCCTGCCTTTCCTCGGGAGGTAGATGAGAAAGCTTAGTCTGGAGATCATTCATGATATCAGGATTCTTCCCCAGACTATCACTCAGGCTCATGCTGCATGGGAGAGCTTCACTTGCAGACTCGGGTGGAACAGCTACAGTGCAGACTGGATTATTTTCGTCCCGCCTGTGATATAACTTTAGCATGTTGATGTGACAAAGTTGCTTGTTCTTTCTACGATCTGGTGTGGCGATGACATAGTTGACATCACTGAGTTTCTTCTCCATGAAATAAGGACCACTAAACTTGGCTTGAAGAGGTTGCCCATGCACTGGTAGCAGAATCAAAACCTGATCTGGCTGAAAGTGGCGTAACCTGGACTTCTTATCATACCAAGTTTTCATCTTCTCCTGAGCAGCTCCTAAATTCTCTCTCGTCAGCTGTAAAGCAGTGGACAGCCGTTCCTTGAACTTCATCACATACTCCAGGAGGTTGACGTCATCTTCCTCCGACAGGCAGCATTCCTTGAGTAGCTTAAGGGGTCCTCTTACTTCATGGCCAAACAGTAGTTCAAAAGGTGAGAAGCCCAGTGATTCATTTGGAGATTCTCTTGCGGCAAATACAACAAATGGAAGACCTTTATCCCAGTCTTTCTGATGTTCCAAACAGTATTTCTTGTGCATCGATTTGAGTGTTTGATGATATCTCTCCAACGCTCCTTGGGTCTGGGGATGGTAAGCTGAAGACGTGATCTGGGTGATGCCCAACTCTTTCAGAGACTGCTTGAAAACATTTGACATGAAATTACTTCCCCGGTCTGACTGTACCTCCCTGGGCAGACCAAACTTTGTGAAGAACCCTAGCATTTCCTTAACCACGTTCTTTGCTGAGATATTTCTAAGTGGAATGGCTTCAGGATAACGAGTAGCCATATCAATCAGGGTCAACACATAAGAAAATCCTGAAGAAGTCTTAGGAAGAGGGCCCACAATATCCACCAACACACGGGTGAATGGCGCCTCAAAAGGAGGAATGGGAACTAGAGGTGCAACCTTTTTGATCTGATTACACTTCCCCACAACTTGACAGGTGTGACAAGACTTACAATACCAGGAAACATCCCTGAAGATACCTGGCCAGTAGAAGTGTTTCAAAATGCGTGCCACAGTCTTCCTCACTCCAAGGTGTCCTGCCAAACTGGAATCATGAGCCACTCTAATGATATCCTGCCTGCAAACACGAGGGATGACAACTTGATGTACAACCTCCCACTCACAGTCGGCTGATGCTGTTGGGGGTCTCCACTTGCTCATAAGTACTCCTGACTTTATATAATAACAAGTAGAAGCACCAGCTGACTCTTCCTCACTGCAAGCAGAGTTAGCCAGACCTTTCAACTCAGGGTCAGCAACCTGCAACTCAACCAACTCTTGACGAGACAAATTATCAACACTATGGGGTACTGCCTCATCTGGTGAGTGGTCCAAATTAGCAAGAAAAGTGTCAGCTAGGATAACATCATCATCATCATCATTATCCTCTAAGTCACCAGTAACTTTAGACTTAGCCCTAGTGACAGCACATGCAGGGAACACATCAGGGACATCACAATCCTGGGCCGCAGCCACCGGCTCACTAGACAACTGAGGAGCTGGACACACTTGACTTCCACCAATATCATTTCCAAGTAAGAAAGTTACACCTGACATTGGGAGTGTCTCAACCAACCCAACCATAACGGAACCATTAACAAAACCAGACTCTAAATTCACTCTGCACAGAGGGACAGACAAGTAATTATTCCCTACACCTTGTAAGATTACAGTTTCATCAGAGGAATTAACATTAGAGCCTAGAACACTGGTCAGCATAAGGGATTGGCAAGCACCTGTATCACGATATATTTTAACTGATTTCCTGTCATTACTGTCCAGAGGACTGACAAAACCATCAGACAGGAAATTAGCACATGAACTCTTGAGAGTGTCACCCACGTCACTGCTCAAAAGAGGAGCTCCATCATGAGAATTCAATTTACCCCTCAAAGCAGGTTCAGTTAACTCAGTTAAAGAATTCTGGGAACTCTCAAGGGTGGACACTAGACCAATTGACTGAATATTTAAAGACTCCTTTTTGTTCACATCCCGCTGTCTCCTGAAACATTTCTCCGTAGTATGACCAAGCTTACTACAATAAGTACATTTACTTTTCTGAAATCTTGAGGTGAAGCTGGTATTTACTTCCTGAGAAACATCATCTTTATTCTCTTTCCTGTTACCTGTACTCTGAGTAGAGGCAACGTACTTACTCTCAGCTTTCCCTTTTTCTTTAGAATATCTCTTGTGAGTGAGAACATATTCATCAGCTAAAACTGCAGCATCAGACAAATTATCTATTCTTTTCTCATCAAGATATAGGCTTACATCTTTATAAATACACCTTTTGAAGTCCTCCAGCAAAATCATCTGCTTAAATTTGTCAAAATCAGAATCCACATTCTTAGAATTTAACCACTGCTCTGACAGATCTTCTTTGATTTTTGCATACTCAACATGGGATTGCTTATCTTGCTTATAAGTTGTCCTAAATTTTACTCTATAGGCTTCAGGAACAAGCTCATAGGCCTTAAGAATCAAGCTTTTAACTACATCATAATTATCAGATTGATCCTGAGGCAAAGATGCATAAGTTACTTGAGCTTTACCGGTGAGAACAGTTTGAAGGAGTACTGGCCAATACTTTTTGGGCCAATTAAAACCTGTAGCTACCCTCTCAAACAACTGAAAATACTTTGTTAAATCAGATTCATTAAAAGGAGGGACAAGTTTAACATTTTTAGCCACATGAAAATCATCAGAGCTAGATGATCCAGTTCCACCTTGTTTCATGCGATACTCATGGTCTGCCTGAATCCTAGCAATTTCAACTTGTGCTTCAGCCTCCTTAGCTTTTGCCTGAAATTCAGCCTCCTTAGCACGAGCCTCCTGCAGGGCTAGCTGTAACTTAGCTAATTCAATCTGCGTTTGCTCATTTGGAGGAGTTACATTAAACAAGCTTTCATTAATCATGTCAACAATTTGATCTTTAGAATGATGAGAGTGAACAGCAATTCCCAACTGTTGAGGAACAAGCTTAAGTTCATTCTTTGTTCTGTTTTCTACGTCACACACTGTTTGCACATTTGATAAAAAATCTTTGGCTTCATCAAGTGTAGTAATAGTAGACATCATGAATAAATCAGTCACAAAATATCAAGCAATATCCTTATGATAATATCCTGAATATCCTGACAAAAGGTCGCCAAATTTATGTTACGGAACAGAGAAAGATAATGTACACATTAATTGAGAATACTAAAAATCACTACTGTCCCGTAAAGTTCCAGGTTCAAAACAAAAGAGTTAGGTAAAATTACAAGTTAAAGTTTAATGCTCAAACTAACAACAAAACATTCAGGACTCATAAGGATAATGTAATGGCAAAAAAACAGGTTAAATATATGGTTAACTGCAATAGCCTCTATTAACACGAAATTAGCATGAGTAAATTTATCTAAGTCAGCCCTGATAAAATGAAAATACCAGATAATACTCAGTGAATGCAAGATATAGTATTACAGATACGAAATATTATGAACAATGGCTGACATGAAACTTTACATTAATCACAAAAACCTTACTAGGCCAAAGAATTAACACCCGACGCCACACAGTACAAGAAAAAAATGCAATATCACTTATACTCAAATTACACAGCTGCTAGTTGGTTGGAGACTTCCTGAGCACTCACAATAATAACAACTGTACAGGGGAGGACAGAGATGTGAGCAAAATGAGGAGTAGATCTAAGTGGCAATTAATGTAGAGACTGAGCTCATTAAATAGGGGCCGGCAGAGCTTGATACAACTTGTAAGATGGACGCGCAAATGAAGCCATGGGGACAAAGAGTTGACAATCCTGCTCTGAACAACAGAAAGAACGACTTACTCTACTATAAGGGAGGAGGGGGGGAGTGAGGTAGAACACGCTCGTGATCAAACATGCAGCATACTGTACGTTAGAATTACACAAAGGATGATGAAATCATAGGCTATGTAACACCATCCATTCTTTATCTAACCATCAAACAGTCGTCTTTCCATCTGCGCCATTCATCCACCTCTCGGGCCATCCATCCCTCACATGTTCCCTGGCCTCATCTACACATCAGTCTAAATCACCTGTTGACTCCATCGCATCCCCCATTTGTCTGCCTCTCTAGCATTCAGGATTCCACTTGTCTCTCCACTCTGTTCAGAATTTCCTTGCACTTCTCGTTTCTCTCTCTCTCTCTCTCACACACACACACACACACACACACACACACCATTTCAGTACAATGACGTCCTTTCTAATTTACCATGGATACAACTAAGGTCCCGTCCACACGAGCGAGGAGTGCTTGACGGGCATAGCCCGCTGAGTGGATATCCCTCGCTTTTTTAGCAGAGTTTCCAGATCGAGCAGTCCCCAGCGACCATTGGCTACAACCGGGCACACCTGTGTTGTTGTTCACACGGTAGATCGAGCTGTGGTGAGGTAGTGGTTGTCCAGTCGACGTCGGGTAGGGGCATTTCGATGGTTTGCCCGTGGTTTCCCTGCTTATGACGTCATCTACACTCATGCCCGCCACCCACCCTCTAAACATGTGAATTGGAACATGATTTGGTAACAATGTTTGCCTGTCGGGCACTGCCCGCTTGTGTGGACTGGACCTAAGGTATTTTATGTAGCTTAGGAAAATCACTACCAGCAAAGGAGTTCATAAGCGCTGTATCTAACCCCTTCATTTCCAAAAGCGTCTAGAGCTAAATGAAATCACTTGGGGAAGGCGGTGGCTGAATCGGTTGAGAGGCGGCCTGCAGTCCTGATGGACTCAGGTTCGAATCCTGGCTGGGGCAGGGAACAGTTTAAGGATTTCAATTTCATAAAAAGCAGACTTTCCTAATCTACCAGAAGGCCCCCCGACATGTCGTAAAAATACCCCCGCTGATACCAATACACCAGTCCTGTATGAGACAGCCCTAGCATGTATTCAATATGGACGGTGGGTGTTAGCGCCGAAGTGGTGACATGTGGAGGTGTAGGAGGACTACTGGGCCTTGGGATAGGTCACTACCCCCGAGATATAGGCTCTGAAGCCTTTGCCCTGAGTCGGAAGACATTTAAAAAAAAAAAAAAAAAAAGAATATACACATTAAACAGGACGCCATCACAGGGACGACAAGAGGCCAATATTAGGTTGAATAAAATGGTTCGACAGTAGCCAAAATAAAATCTATTATATTTCTTACGTGCTGAACTGATTAATACCCTTCCGTGCTCAACATACATCCTCACCTTCACAGCCCCACCTTCCATCTTTGTTTACTTGTTTACTGATCTGTAGTTTCATAATGTTCATTAGTACCACATTCAGCAAATCTTTTGTAAGTCCAGTTTTACTTTGCTTCGTTGTTTACTCATGTGTTTTCATCTTCATTAGACGATCTCTTATAACAATTTTTTCACCAGTTCCATCCGATGACATTTTTAAAATGTATTCTTTCTGTCACTAGACGATCATATTCAGTTTTGAACGGGCAGGTTAGCTGAAGCGTCAACTCCTTGAGTTAGTGGACGTCATACTGCTTCAAACTTGCTGGCTCTAGACGATTTTATTGACGTTAGGAGACAAATTGCCAAATAGAGATTTTCTATATCCTTCACTAGCAGGGCTCCAACAAGCTGAGTAAAATAGTGTGGTAGTTACGAGGAAATAAACTAGAAGCTGTATCTAACCCTTCCAGTTCGAAAAGTCTCTCCTCAGCTGAATTAAATCGTTTGGTAATGTAAAGAATGTTATATCAGACACTGTCGTGCTAAAAGGGTGATGAGAGATGCCTCTTAACTTTGCTACCACCAGGCAAATGTGTTCAACGAATAAGTGGCCTTTTATCGTGCAAGAGTTAGTAGGAGTCTCCAGTAACCCTCTGATGATGACATAAAAGTTTTTTTCTTACCTCCTCAAGACGATTTACTCCGTCAAGGGCGGTCTGTCATTTCTGAGGAAGAGTCTCCACGAACCTACTGACTTCAATAGAAATTTCGACTGCTATGCGTCTGGTTTGTGTCATAAGGGTGCGCACAGAGTGTGGCATAGGCTGTGGAAGGTGTACGAAATGAACGATTGCGTGGGAACTAAGGATAGGATGAAAGCAGGAATAATTATTGTAAGTGTGATGTAGGAGTGGCAGGATGACGATAGTGAATGAGTGTACACTGTGCAAGCGTGACGATACCAGAGAAAAATGGCTAACCCAGACTGACAAGGCTGTAAATCTGTAATGGCAGGATGTCACTGAGAGGGCAGTTGGGGGCAACTGAGAACGTGGTGGTGTCAGGGACGTTCACTAGTTAACACCTGTCTGTAACATTTAAGAAACAAAATCACACCTATACGATACCACTGTGTACTACCAGCTACCTTCCTTGACATTGTGTGTATCTGTATTTATCGTACCCTTCTCCTAACCCTCACTGTACCATAGCCTACTGTGACTATCTTCTCTTTCACTGTCTGTGCCTTGTGTCTCGCCTACCTTCCTCCTTTTGTCTGTCCTACCCTCTTCCTAGCCCTCCAGTAACATTACCAAGGTTGGTGTGTGGTTCCGTGAGTGTCCAAGGTCGAACACCAAAAATTTACAAGGTTCCCACTTCGTAATAATTGACTGTGATACCCGTAGCGGCGATAACAAAGGAAGGATTACACCACGCTTGCAAGGGAACGGAATTTCGGCCCACCCACCTCCTTCATGCCCAATCCAGGTTGATGCGTGAGGGTGTAGATGAGGATGGGTGGGTGTGGGTCGGGGGATGGGTGTAGGGAAGAGTGTGGATGAGGCTTTAGTTGATGGTGGGTGGGTGTGGGTTTGGGTGGCTGGATGTTGGTGAGGGACAGAGGGTCGGGGTGAGGGTTTAGGTAAGGGTTGCAAGGCATAGGTTAGGGTGGGTGGTGTAATATACGAGTGGGTGAAGTTGTACACCCATCATGTTGTGAATGACTCCTTTTTTAGATAACGGCCAGAAAAGGTGGAAGAGTGTGAACGAGTGAGGGTTTTGGGCATGAATGGGTAAGGGTGAAGTATTTTGCGTGACTGGGGATGGGTAACTGGATAAGTGGATGTTTTTTCCTCTCAAATCTGAATGGTATGTTAATGAATCCTGGGGGAGATATTCACTGATACTGTTTTTGTATTTTTTTACCATGAGTGATGAGTTAATGTGTGGTCGCAGTATCTCTGGAGTCAGTGTAAGATGGCTTAACGGAATATCTAAAGTCTAGATTGTGTGTGGAGAATAAAAGATAAAAGTGAATACTCGTATATCTGATTTGTCACGGGAGCAATTACTTTTAGTACTTAATTGATATGGTGCCATTCCTAAACTGAATTAAATCGTGTGATGGCAGTTAGAACAATAGAACGAAGATTTCTATCGCTGTTAGAGGAATACTGGAGACAATTTAATGTCTTAGACGACGAGAGACCATCCTAAGCAAATGAAAGCCGTCTGACGCTGACAAAAATACACTAGTAACGATTTCTGCAGTCATTTTAGGTTACCGCACACTGATATTTAACCCTTTGACAATGAGAGACCAGTTCTAGGCTAAAGATAATCATTTGGGAGAAGGAATAACTAAATTGTTTCATCACTGGAGAATGAACTGCGGATTACTTGAAAATAAAAGAAGTTTGACGGTGCCTGTCACCTAAAAAGCGAAACGAATATGACAGCAGAATGGAGAAGGTGTGGATGATGGTGCAGTTTATGAATCAGGCTGGGCTGACTGTGTGTGGTGAATGGATGATGCAATGGGAGAGGGAAAAGTGGTACGTGAGTGGAGTGGAGAAACCCTGTGTTGCCTTTGTTGCTGTTTTGCTTATCATTGTGCCATGTGTTATGAATGAACGTGAATGGACAGAGAGAGAGAGAGAGAGAGAGAGAGAGAGAGGAATCCAAATCACTCATGAGAGTATGTGGTGATACTGGTAAATATTGAGTTGGTGTATGTATTGGTGTAGATGACTGAGTTCACGTGTGTTTGCAGTGAATTAAGTGCAGGTTATTTTTGGAAGTGAGAGAGTTTGAGTGACCATAGTGCGAGTATAAAAAGAAGCTGCTGGCAATTATTGTACGTTGCATAATTCTTGTAAATATTTTTCTATGCGTGTGTATAATCTTACCGTAAAAAATATTTTTTGGTTGATTATAAGTAGTTGGTTTGTTTACTTTTTGGTGTTTGCAGGATGAGTTGCCTGAGTTTTCTCTTTTTTCCCTTTTTTTTTTTTTTTTTTTTTTTTTTTGGACCTCTGTACCTGTTTAATTACCTGCCCTGTTACTCACTCTGAATTGTCCCCATCATTATTTACTGTGTTGCATGAAGGACTTGTCCAGGTATACCCACCCTCCGGTGTGTGTGTGTGTGTGTGTGTGTGTGTGTGTGTGTGTGTGTGTGTGTGTGTGTGTGTGTGTGTGTGTGTGCGCTTTGCATATTTTGTATATACAAGTGTCTGTGCTTCCACATTCACTTTTCCATTTAGGTATTTGTCATGTACATACGTGAAACGGTCATATAGCAGCCCGTGTAGCGAGGGTACTAATACGGTAATTATGCCCGGGCTTCATAATACAAGCCGCGCTAGAAGCTGCGCGTAGTAGTTTTGACGTGCAGCTCCTCTATGGTTTTCGAATAATTGCAGTGTGATTTTTTTTCTTGGGCTCAGGTAATATAAACTGCATACTGGATCAGGGAAATGCGAAGTGCTGATCGTCGAGCTGCAACAGTTAAAACTCTCGCCATAAAAATGCAGCTTTGTTGGCTTCTTCACAGAGGAATTAAAGCAACATACTGGACATACCGCTGCTGTTGTACCTCCGTTATTCCTTAACTTTTAGATATGGGAAGTTTTCAGGTGCCGAGAAAAATAATCTGGCGTTAACCAGAGTAAGAAGATAAGTGGCCAGTCGAAGCTTAAGAGTTAGGAAAGTGAAAAAGCGCACGTCTGTGGACAAGGAAGTCCAGAACTACTCACCGTTCGCATCTTCTGCATGTAAGTTCCAAAATGATAATGCGTTAGTAAAGTCACCATTATTGTGCCTTAACTCCTTTCATTGGATTACCTATCCTCTTATTCTTGCTGCCTCCAGACGTTTATATTCAGCTTTGTATAGACTTTTCGAACAGGAGAGATTAGTTACATCCTAAACACCGCATTTCACTGCTACAGGTATTTCCAAAAATTAATAAAATAATCTGGAGTTACCAAGAATAAATCTAAGAAATACGTCATTGGAATGAAGGGGTTAAAAACAAGTATTGTACAAGTCAAATCACTGGACCCATGGTTGGGCCTCGGCTTAGTTCATCCACCCTGAGGGGAGCAAGGTACTAAATCTGTCAGCAGCATTATAACTGTGGGTGGAACACACGTCAGGCTGGTGTCAGGTTTGTTGTTGAAGATTCATCAGTCACCAGCACCGCCCTCCTCACACGTCTGTCCTCCCTCACTGTATGTCATCTCTCACGCCCGTCTCTGCTGCACTCAGTCTTCCTTTGTTTTTACAGTGTGTCTAGTTCACTCTGCCATCACTCATACGTCTGTACCCCCTCACTGTCCCATCTCTCACACCTGTCCTTGCTGCACTAGGTTCACTTATTTTTTTTTTTTTTTTTAGGGTTTCTAGTTCATACTGCCTTCACTCACACGTCTGTCCTTCGTCACTTTTCTCATGTCTCACACCTATTTATGATTCACTGTGTCCACCCTCATTAAAATAAGGGTGGGCTTCTTTGGTTTACCCTGCCTTCACTCACACGTCTGTCCTTTCACACACTGCTTTCTACCTTTCACTCGTATTTTTTCTGCACCCAGTCACCTACGCCGGATGTGTGTTTTGAGTGCTTATGAGCGTATTTATTATTCCAACATGCAGTGTGATACTTCGTGACCACACGAGAGGTGATTCAGTACGCAAAAACACAAGGTAAATACTCCATATCATGTCTACACACCGATGAAAAGGTCTTCCAGAGTCCTTGAACTGTCTGTTTGTGCATTATCGCTGCACACGATGGCATAGTGCTAAAATATCTGATCCCCAAAACACGATAGACTGTGTCCCAAGCACACTGCAGCATTATTCTACTGCTTGGACCAAGATGGCGGCTGCTTGCACCATCCGTTGCCGCATCTATGTTTATATATATATATATATATATATATATATATATATATATATATATATATATATATATATATATATATATGTTTATATATATATATATATATATATATATATATATATATATATAAATATATATATGTTTAAATATATATAAATATATATATATATATATATATATATATATATATATATATATATATATATATATATTGTTACATAGCCTATGATTTCATCATCCTTTGTGTAATTTTAACGCACAGTATGCTGCATGTTTGATCACGAGCCTGTTCTGCCTCAGTTCCCCCCTTCTACCGTTATAGTAGAGTAAGTCGTTCTCTCTGTTATTCAGTGCGGGATTTTCAGCTCTTTGTCCCCATGGCTTCATTTGCGCGTCCTTCTTGCAAGTTGTATCAAGCTCTCCTGGCCCCTATATAATGAGCTCAGTCTCTGCATCATTGCCACTTAGATCTGCTCCTCATTTTGTTCACATCTCTGTCCTCCCCTGTACAGATATTATTATTGTGAGTGCTCAAGAAATCTCCAAACATCTAGCAGCTGTGTGTAATTTGAGTATAACTGTTGTTGCATTTTTTCTTGTACTGTGTAGCATAGGGTTGATTCTTAGGCCTAGTGAGGTCTTTGTGATTGGTGTGGGGTTTTGTATCAGTCATTTTTGATAATAGTTTGTATCTGTAATAATTTATCTGGCATTCACTGAGTATTATCTGGTATCTCATTTTATCAGGGCTGACTTAGATAAATTTACTCTTGCTAATTTCGTGTTAATAGAGGCTATTGCAGTTAACCATATATTTAACTTGTTTATTTGCCATTACATTATCCTTATGAGTCCTGAATGTTTTGTTGTTAGTTTGAGCATTAAACTTTAACTTGTAATTTTACCTAACTCTTTTGTTTTGAACCTGGAACTTTACGGGACAGTAGTGATTATTAGTATTCTCACTTAAAGTGTACATTATCTTTCTCTGTTCCGTAACATAAATTTGGCGACCTCATATCAGGATATTCAGGATATTATCATAAGGATATTGCTTGATATTTTGTGACTGTTACTTATTCATGATGTCTACTATTACTACACTTGATGAAGCCAAAGATTTTTTGTCAAATGTGCAAACAGTGTGTGATATAGAAAACAGAACAAAGAATGAACTTAAGCTTGTTGCTCAACAATTGGGAATTGCTGTTCGCTCTCATCATTCTAAAGATCAGATTGTTGACATGATTAATGAAAGCTTGTTTAATGTAACTCCTCCAAATGAGCAAACGCAGATTGAATTAGCTAAGTTACAGCTAGCCCTGCAGGAGGCTCGTGTGAAAGAAGCTGAATTTCAAGCACGTGCTAAGGAGGCTGAGTTTCAGGCTAAGGAGGCATGTGTTAAGGAGGCAGAATTTCAGGCAAATGCTCGTATTCAAGAGGCACAGGTACAGGCTCAGGCACAAATTGAACTTGCCAGGATTCAGGCAGACCATGAGTATCGCATGAAACAAGGTGGAACTGGATCATCTTGCTCTGATGATTTTGATGTGGCTAAAAATGTTAAACTTGTCCCTCCTTTTAATGAATCTGATTTAACAAAGTATTTTCAGTTGTTTGAGAGGGTAGCTACAGGTTTTAATTGGCCCAAAAAGTATTGGCCAGTACTCCTTCAAACTGTTCTCACCGGTAAAGCTCAAGTAACTTATGCATCTTTGCCTCAGGATCAATCTGATAATTATGATGTAGTTAAGAGCTTGATTCTCAAGGCCTATGAGCTTGTTCCTGAAGCCTATAGAGTAAAATTTAGGACAACTTACAAGCAGGATAAGCAATCCCATGTTGAGTATGCAAAAATCAAAGAAGATCTGTTGGAGCAGTGGTTAAATTCTAAGAATGTGGATTCTGATTTTGGTAAATTTAAGCAGATGATTTTGCTGGAGGATTTCAAAAGGTGTATTTATAAAGATGTAAGCCTATATCTTGATGAGAAAAGGATAGATAATTTGTCTGATGCTGCAGTTTTAGCTGATGAATATGTTCTCACTCACAAGAGATATTCTAAAGAAAAAGGGAAAGCTGAGAGTAAGTACGTTGCCTCTACTCAGAGTACAGGTAACAGGAAAGAGAATAAAGATGATGTTTCTCAGGAAGTAAATACCACCTTCACCTCTAGATTTCAGAAAAGTAAATGTACTTATTGTAGTAAGCTTGGTCATACTACGGAGAGATGTTTCAGGAGACAGCGTGATGTGAACAAAAAGGAGTCTTTAAATATTCAGTCAATTGGTCTAGTGTCCACTCTTGAGAGTTCCCAGAATTCTTTAACTGAGTTAATTGAACCTGCTTTGAGGGGTAACTTAAATTCTCATGATGGAGCTCCTCTTTTGAGCAGTAACGTGGGTGACACTCTCAAGAGTTCATGTGCTAATTTCCTGTCTGATGGTTTTGTCAGTCCTCTGGACAGTAATGACAGGAAATCAGTTAAAATATATCGTGATACAGGTGCTTGCCAATCCCTTATGCTGACCAGTGTTCTAGGCTCTAATGTTAATTCCTCTGATGAAACTGTAATCTTACAAGGTGTAGGGAATAATTACTTGTCTGTCCCTCTGTGCAGAGTGAATTTAGAGTCTGGTTTTGTTAATGGTTCCGTTATGGTTGGGTTGGTTGAGACACTCCCAATGTCAGGTGTAACTTTCTTACTTGGAAATGATATTGGTGGAAGTCAAGTGTGTCCAGCTCCTCAGTTGTCTAGTGAGCCAGTGGCTGTGTCCCAGGATTGTGGTGTCCCTGATGTGTTCCCTGCATGTGCTGTCACTAGGGCTAAGTCTAAAGTTACTGGTGATTTAGAGGATAATGATGATGATGATGTTATCCTAGCTGACACTTTTCTTGCTAATTTGGACCACTCACCAGATGAGGCAGTACCCCGTAATGTTGATAATTTGTCTCGTCAAGAGTTGGTTGAGTTGCAGGTTGCTGACCCTGAGTTGAAAGGTCTAGCTAACTCTGCTTACAGTGAAGAAGAGTCAGCCGGTGCTTCTACTTGTTATTATGTAATGTCAGGAGTACTTATGAGGAAGTGGAGACCCCCAACAGCATTAGCCGACTGTGAATGGGAGGTTGTACATCAAGTTGTCATCCCTCGTGTTTGTAGGCAGGATATCATTAGAGTGGCTCATGATTCCAGTTTGGCAGGACACCTTGGAGTGAGGAAGACTGTGGCACGCATTTTGAAACACTTCTACTGGCCAGGTATCTTCAGGGATGTTTCCTGGTATTGTAAGTCTTGTCACACCTGTCAAGTTGTGGGGAAGTGTAATCATACCGAAAAGGTTGCACCTCTAGTTCCCATTCCTCCTTTTCGTCCGTGTGTTGGTGGATATTGTGGGCCCTCTTCCTAAGACTTCTTCAGGATTTTCTTATGTGTTGACCCTGATTGATATGGCTACTCGTTATCCTGAAGCCATTCCACTTAGAAATATCTCAGCAAAGAACGTGGTTAAGGAAATGCTAGGGTTCTTCACAAAGTTTCGTCTGCCCAAGGAGGTAGTCAGACCGGGGAAGTAATTTCATGTCAAATGTTTTCAAGCAGTCTCTGAAAGAGTTGGGCATCACCCAGATCACGTCTTCAGCTTACCATCCCCAGACCCAAGGAGCGTTGGAGAGATATCATCAAACACTCAAATCGATGCTCAAGAAATACTGTTTGGAACATCAGAAAGACTGGGATAAAGGTCTTCCATTCGTTGTGTTTGCCGCAAGAGAATCTCCAAATGAATCACTGGGCTTCTCACCTTTTGAACTACTGTTTGGCCATGAAGTAAGAGGACCCCTTAAGCTACTCAAGGAATGCTGGCTGTCGGAGGAAGATGACGTCAACCTGCTGGAGTACGTGATGAAGTTCAAAGAACGGCTGTCCACTGCTTTACAGCTGGCGAGAGAGAATTTAGGAGCTGCTCAGGAGAAGATGAAGACTTGGTATGATAAGAAGTCCAGGTTACGCCACTTTCAGCCAGGAGATCAGGTTTTGATTCTGCTACCGGTGCATGGGCAACCTCTTCAAGCCAAGTTTAGTGGTCCTTATTTCGTGGAGAAGAAACTCAGTGATGTCAACTATGTCATCGCCACACCAGATCGTAGAAAGAGCAAGCAACTATGTCACATCAACATGCTAAAGTTATATCACAGGCGGGACGAAAATAATCCAGTCAGCACTGTAGCTGTTCCACCCGAGTCTGCAAGTGAAGCTCTCCCATGCAGTATGAGCCTGAGTGATAGTTTGGGGAAGAATCCTGATATCATGAATGATCTCCAGACTAAGCTTTCTCATCTACCTCCCAAGGAAAGGCAGGAGTTTTCGGCATTACTGCAGGAGTACCTGCAAGTGTTCCGTGCCACTCCAGGAAGAACCACTGTGTTGATGCATGATGTCGATGTTGGAGACGCAAAGCCAATTAAACTGCCTCCTTACCGTGTGAACCCAGTGAAAGTTCCTCTCATCCAGAAGGAGCTTGGCTACCTGATGGACCACAAGATGATTGAGCCCTGTCAGAGCGAGTGGAGTTCTCCTGTCACTCTAGTCCCTAAGCCAGGTGGGTCACAGCGGCTTTGCATCGACTACAGACGTGTTAATCAGAAAACTAAAACAGACACTTACCCTCTCCCTCGTGTGGAAGATTGCATAGACAAGATCGGAAAGGCTAGGTACATAAGTAAGTTTGATTTGTTAAAGGGATACTGGCAAGTACCTATGACTGAATGTGCTAGGGAGATCTCATGTTTTGTAACATTAGGAAAGACCTTTGCATGGTCTGTAATGCCAGAGACAGATTGTTTTAGAGTAATAAGAAATTTCCTTTGTAAATTTCTTTTTTCTTTGTGGGGAGGTGTTACATAGCCTATGATTTCATCATCCTTTGTGTAATTTTAACGCACAGTATGCTGCATGTTTGATCACGAGCCTGTTCTGCCTCAGTTCCCCCCTTCTACCGTTATAGTAGAGTAAGTCGTTCTCTCTGTTATTCAGTGCGGGATTTTCAGCTCTTTGTCCCCATGGCTTCATTTGCGCGTCCTTCTTGCAAGTTGTATCAAGCTCTCCTGGCCCCTATATAATGAGCTCAGTCTCTGCATCATTGCCACTTAGATCTGCTCCTCATTTTGTTCACATCTCTGTCCTCCCCTGTACAGATATTATTATTGTGAGTGTTCAAGAAATCTCCAAACATCTAGCAGCTGTGTGTAATTTGAGTATAACTGTTGTTGCATTTTTTCTTGTACTGTGTAGCATAGGGTTGATTCTTAGGCCTAGTGAGGTCTTTGTGATTGGTGTGGGGTTTTGTATCAGTCATTTTTGATAATAGTTTGTATCTGTAATAATTTATCTGGCATTCACTGAGTATTATCTGGTATCTCATTTTATCAGGGCTGACTTAGATAAATTTACTCTTGCTAATTTCGTGTTAATAGAGGCTATTGCAGTTAACCATATATTTAACCTGTTTATTTGCCATTACATTATCCTTATGAGTCCTGAATGTTTTGTTGTTAGTTTGAGCATTAAACTTTAACTTGTAATTTTACCTAACTCTTTTTTTTTTAACCTGGAACTTTACGGGACAGTAGTGATTATTAGTATTCTCACTTAAAGTGTACAGTACATTATCTTTCTCTGTTCCGTAACAATATATATATATATATATATATATATATATATATCGATGATCCATACAAATTCTGACATCATTTCTCCACAAGTACTCGTTTATTGGCCAGAGTGATAGGAAACATGATGTTGGTGCAACAAAATGACGGAAATGAGTTTTGCAAAAGTAGGTATGAATAATGAATTAAAACATCTTGATTGATGTGCACGGAAATTAATTGGTTAATATACCAAAGTAAATCTTCGGCACATGCTGAAAAGTAACGATAGAGGAAACAAATTTATTCACACCCAACAGATAATACTGTAAAAAGAAACTAACCATATAACTATTACATTCATCAGTCTGTCCCTGCACGTTAAAAGAATAACATACACCAACTACAGTTAGATTCCGTCAGTTTATCCACAGTCAGTAAGTAAATAGTTTGTTATGGCATTCCTGTTATAAATCATATCGAATCCTTAAAGTCATTGCTGGCCATCATACTATGCCAAACTCATTCGCAGTTCAACAAAACACTGTTTGCTGAGATATTTGATTCTGCTGCTCCCGGACACTAAAGTATGACTGCAAGTGCTTGGCATTTAGCTTGTAAAAAAGTTGCTAAATCATAAGCTATAAAATAACAACATTGCTTCCGGCCGGGTGGAGGGAGACATTGGTCCATTACGTATTCTTTCTTGTATTAAATAAGCGTATTATGCAAAAATGATACATTTTCCATAAATTAATTGTCATATATATAAATTACAATACATGTTCATCCCTCCTAACCATGTCAGAATCAACTTTATAGCATTAGAATAGCAAAAATGGGCAGCGTGGAAATTTACCACACTGGTGTGGAAAGACATATATCTCTTCCACGTCTAGGTCCGTCGCTCATTTGTTTTTCCATATCAGTAGACGATTTCCATGAAAAGGCAACCCTGCCAGTGACTGACGTACATTGCCTTCCCTGTGGTCTAACTCATTAATTGTCGCACCATAAAGAAAAACACAGAGAACCAATTAAGAATCTGCTGCTGTCTCAGGAAAGCAACGTTAAAGCCTTGTACCTGCATGGGAGATATGATTTATGCAGCTAACGCCGGCAGAGGGCAAACAATATGGCTGGTTGCTGCTGTCCCTTTCACATCTTGACAACACGCCAGGTTTCACTCGTGTCAGTTGTTTTGACCCGTAATTATACCTGTTCTTCTCTGGTTAGGATTTCATTGTTGCTGCTGTATGTTCCGATCTGTACAAATACCTGTGTCATAAAAGACTTTGTAACTCCTTTGTGGTTACTTGTAGTTGAGTTATATATATATTAGACTTGTGGACGAGCGGTTATTATACTGGAGTAGCTTGTAGTAGATAATCTTCTTTCCCATTTGTCATGTAGTGACAGGAGAGGTAAAGAATAGTATGGGACTATTTTTATTTGTCTTGGAAATGTTAACAAGTCTCTCACACAGAGCGGAGTATAGAGTCCAGTCCCGCTAGCTATCTCTCTGTCTCGCTCTCTCAGTCTCTCTCTCTCAAGTTGCTAAGCCCTTCTCCCCATTACCTGCCTGTTCTATGGCTAACCTCCATCTGAGCTCTCTTTCCTAAATTCTGGTGAAACAGAAGATGTATCACGTGTGTTCCCTGTGATGGAAAGTTCTAGAAGCCTGTGTGTGAGTATGTGTGTATGTGTGTGTATGGTCACTAGGCACTGTCGTGTGCCTATCAAGCATTCCTTGAGTTAAGAGTGTGTAAGCATGTTTAGCATTGCTCGATTCTCGCAGACACAATACCTTCTCATCATCTGACTCCCTGCTTCTATCTGTCTCTTTATCTATCTATTTATCTATCTATCTATTATGATTTGTAATTATAATATGGAGTCCTAATACATTGCTCGGCCGCACGAAAATGGCGTACCATCGACAGTTAATAGTCATAACATATTAATACATATTATATACACATTATAATGAACTTATAAGCTAATTAAGTGAAATACATAATATTGTAAAAGTAACATAATTGTATGAATATTGTATACATATAATATTTATAGTAAAAAGTGATTATTCAGTAATATTACATTTTAAACAAGTTGTATATATATTTGAATAAATGCAATGGTTGTTGTATAACACTTTGTAAGATGTGCATGTACAACAGACGTACGCATATAATTGTGCAATGGTAATACTGCTAGGTTATACATTACATAGAGTTATCACTTTAGTAATGTCTAATATTTCACCTAACTTGTATGATGATACTGGTAATACAGAATTGTGCTATAATTGTATGACTTATAATATTGTACTAACATTGTGGTACTACATAATTGTAACAAGTGTAACATAATGCAATCGTTTGTCGTTACATAATTATTACATATCGTCTGTAGTTACATAACTGTAGCAAGTGTAACATAATGCAATCGTTTGTCGTTACATAATTGTTACATATCGTTTGTAGTTACATAATTGTAGCAAGTGTAACATAATGCAATCGTTTGTCGTTACATAATTGTTACATATCGTTTGTAGTTACATAACTGTAGCAAGTGTAACATAATGCAATCGTTTGTCGTTACATAATTGTTACATATCGTTTGTAGTTACATAACTGTAGTGGGTGTAACATAATGCAATCGCTTGTCGTTACATAATTGTTACATATCGTTTGTAGTTACATAATTGTAATAAGTGTAACATAATGTAATCGTTTGTCATTACATAATTATAATATGGAGTTACATAATTGTTATAATTGCAGTCCTAACATATGCTGCGGTCGATGATAGTGATGATGTGTCATGCCACTTGCTTGTGGAGACAACAATTTTCTTTTTTTTTTTTGTAGTTTATGTGGTATTTTGGCATATGTAGTAACACTTACACTTATTTTCATTTGTTTGTTATGTGATCTTACTCTATTTCTTTTTTCTTTCTTACTTTTTCTTTCTTTTTTTTTTGTATGTATTGATTTTCTATAGTCTGTTTTTCTTCGCTTGTGTACGCTTTTTCCATGTTGTTCATGGTTGCATAATTACTGGCTAATTTCCTTGGGATACTTTTTTAAAGTTTAGTTTATATTGCACAGGTATTACTGAAAATGATATAATATAGTCCCATATTTTGTCATTTTATATAAAAAAAATATATATATACACTATATACAGTATTAACTATATACACTGAGTTGTTGTTCACTTGTACCTATCGTGGGTAATATGTGTGTCAGCACTGTGTGGAAATCATTGTCTTCACGATTGTGTTGACGTTCACTCTTGCTAACGTCATTTGTGTTGGCCATTTTTTTTTTTTCTAGTTTACCTTGTAACTTAATTTATATGTTTCCACTAGGTAGCTTTAATTAATAAATGTTTAATACAGTTCTTTTAATCGCTCACTGAGTAACTGTGATGGTATATTTTCTTTATCACTTTGTAGATATAATAATGTATAGCTGTATGTATGAAACACGTATTTTATGTAGGTATAAATGGTAACACTCGTTGGTAGTAAATAAATGTTATAATAAATGAATGAATATATACAGTGTAGAATATTTATTGTTGGTGATTATTTAGTGTTTGAGTTATGCAGATAACTGAAGTATGTGTATTTAAGCTGTAACTATACAGCACGTTTTATATGTTTGTGCAGAAGCTTATTGTCTATCACTGTATATTGTATAAATGAAGTAACTATGTAACTCGCTAATTTTTACCGTGGTGGGAATTGTGTGAGTGGTGGTGCAAGTGGTGAGTTGACTGACGTGGCGTCTTTTCAGCAAGCACGCATGATGACCTCAACTTCCCACACTGGTAGCTGTGGTGAGTGAATGAGTAGTGATGAGCAACTTGAGTGAAGATGAGTGAGTACGATGAGTTATGAGTCGTGTCTCACTCTTCGTTTGTTTGTTCCGTTTTTCTATGTCGATGTTTTCTCGGTCCTTTTCTCTAGTGATTTACTCGTTGTGGGATGAAGACTGCCGCTACTTGTAGGTGCGTGTAGAAGATTATACAGACGACGTAGAGTTGTTAATTGTAGTTGATTGTAGATGGTTGTAGTTTGCTGATTCGTCGTCGAAATTGCAAGATCGTATCAATATTTTGTTAAACTACTTGCAAGGCGTCGTGTGATCTCTTCACCTCTGCATCAGCATGATGATCGGGGAGATGGAGGGGGCTGGTTGGAGAGAAGTGTCAGGAGCTGGTTGTAAGTTGTTGGTTGTGAGAGGTATTCTTTTCAATCTTGATATTTTGTAGGAATTCAATGTTGATTCGTAGACGAGGTTCGTATCCCACCGCTGCCACCAAATGTCATAAAAGACTGTAACTCCTTTGTGGTTACTTGTAGTTGAGTTATATATACAGTATATTAGACTTGTGGACGAGCGGTTATTATACTGGAGTAGCTTGTAGTAGATAATCTTCTTTCCCATTTGTCATGTAGTGACAGGAGAGGTAAAGAATAGTATGGGACTATTTTAATTTGTCTTGGAAATGTTAACAAGTCTCTCACACAGAGCGGAGTATAGAGTCCAGTCCCGCTAGCTATCTCTCTGTCTCTCTCTCTCAAGTTGCTAAGCCCTTCTCCCCATTACCTGCCTGTTCTATGGCTAACCTCCGTCTGAGCTCTCTTTCCTAAATTCTGGTGAAACAGAAGATGTATCACATGTGTTCCCTGTGATGGAAAGTTCTAGAAGACTGTGTGTGAGTATGTGTGTATGTGTGTGTATGGTCACTAGGTGCTGTCGTGTGCCTATCAAGCATTCCTTGAGTTAAGAGTGTGTAAGCATGTTTAGCATTGCTCGATTCTCGCAGACACAATACCTTCTCATCATCTGACTCCCTGCTTCTATCTGTCTCTCTATCTATCTATTTATCTATCTATCTATTATGATTTGTAATTATAATATGGAGTCCTAATACATTGCTCGGCCGCGCGAAAATGGCGTACCATCGACAGTTAATAGTCATAACATATTAATACATATTATATACACATTATAATGAACTTATAAGTTAATTAAGTGAAATACATAATATTGTAAAAGTAACATAATTGTATGAATATTGTATACATATAATATTTATAGTAAAAAGTGATTATTCAGTAATATTACATTTTAAACAAGTTGTATATATATTTGAATATATGCAATTGTTGTTGTATAACACTTTGTAAGACGTGCATGTACAACAGACGTACGCATATAATTGTGCAATGGTAATACTGCTAGGTTATACATTACATAGAGTTATCACTTTAGTAATGTCTAATATTTCACCTAACTTGTATGATGATACTGGTAATACAGAATTGTGCTATAATTGTATGACTTATAATATTGTACTAACATTGTGTTACTCCATAACTGTTACATAAGTGTCTTGGCCTAATGCAATCGTTTGTCGTTACATAATTGTTACATATCGTTTGTAGTTACATAATTGTAGCAAGTATAACATAATGCAATCGTTTGTCGGTACATAATTGTTACATATCGTTTGTAGTTACATAACTGTAGCAAGTGTAACATAATGCAATCGTTTGTCGTTACATATTGTTACATATCGATTGTACTTACATAATTGTAGCAAGTGTAACATAAAGCAATCGTTTGTCGTTACATAATTGTTACATATCGTTTGTAGTTACATAATTGTAATAAGTGTAACATAATGCAATCGTTTGTCGTTACATAATTATAATATGGAGTTACATATTTATAATTGCAGTCCTAACATATGCTGCGGTCGATGATAGTGATGATGTGTCATGCCACTTGCTTGTGGAGACAACAATTTTGCTTTTTTTTTTTGTAGTTTATTTGGTATTTTGGCATATGTTGTAACACTTACACTTATTTTCATTTGTTTGTTATGTGATCTTACTCTATTTCTCTTTTTTCTTTCTTACTTTTTCTTTCTTTCTTTTTTTTTGTATGTATTGATTTTCTATAGTTTGTTTTTCTTCGCTTGTGTACGCTTTTTCCATGTTGTTCATGGTTGCATAATTACTAGCTAATTTCCTTTGGATACTTTTTTAAAGTTTAGTTTATATTGCACAGGTATTACTGAAAATGATATAATATAGTCCCATATTTTGTCATTTTATATAAAAATATATATATACACTATATACAGTATTAACTATATACACTGAGTTGTTGTTCACTTGTACCTATCGTGGGTAATATGTGTGTCAGCACTGTGTGGAAATCATTGTCTTCACGATTGTGTTGAAGATGTTCACTCTTGCTAACGTCATTTGTGTTGGCCATTTTTTTTTCTAGTTTACCTTGTAACTTAATTTATATGTTTCCACTAGGTAGCTTTAATTAATAAATGTTTAATACAGTTCTTTTAATCGCTCACTGAGTAACTGTGATGGTATATTTTCTTTATCACTTTGTAGATATAATAATGTATTGCTGTATGTATGAAACACGTATTTTATGTAGGTATAAATGGTAACACTCGTTGGTAGTAAATAAATGTTATAATAAATGAATGAATATATACAGTGTAGAATATTTATTGTTGGTGATTATTTAGTGTTTGAGTTATGCAGATAACTGAAGTAAGTATGTGTATTTAAGCTGTAACTATACAGCACGTTTTATATTATGTTTGTGCAGAAGCTTATTGTCTATCACTGTATATTGTATAAATGAAGTAACCATGTAACTCACTAATTTTTACCGTGGTGGGAATTGTGTGAGTGGTGGTGCAAGTGGTGAGTTGACTGACGTGGCGTCTTTTCAGCAAGCACGCATGATGACCTCAACTTCCCACACTGGTAGCTGTGGTGAGTGAATGAGTAATGATGAGCAACTTGAGTGAAGATGAGTGAGTACGATGAGTTATGAGTCGTGTCTCACTCTTTGTTTGTTTGCTGCATGTCTTGACCTCTATGTCGATGTTTTGTCGGTCCTTTTCTCTAGTGATTTACTTGCGTTGTGGGATGAAGACTGCCGCTACTTGTAGGTGCGTGTAGAAGATTATACAGACGACGTAGAGTTGTTAATTGTAGTTGATTGTAGATGGTTGTAGTTTGCTGATTCGTCGTAGAAATTGCAAGATCGTATCAATATTTTGTTAAACTACTTGCAAGGCGTCGTGTGATCTCTTCACCTCTGCATCAGCATGATGATCGGGGAGACGGAGGGGCTGGTTGGAGAGAAGTGTCAGGAGCTGGTTGTAAGTTGTTGGTTGTGAGAGGTATTCTTTTCAATCTTGATATTTTGTAGGAATTCAATGTTGATTCGTAAACGAGGTTCGTATCCCACCGCTGCCACCAAATGTCATAAAAGACTGTAACTCCTTTGTGGTTACTTGTAGTTGAGTTATATATACAGTATATTAGACTTGTGGACGAGCGGTTATTATACTGGAGTAGCTTGTAGTAGATAATCTTCTTTCCCATTTGTCATGTAGTGACAGGAGAGGTAAAGAATAGTATGGGACTATTTTTATTTGTCTTGAAAATGTTAACAAGTCTCTCACACAGAGCGGAGTATAGAGTCCAGTCCCGCTAGCTATCTCTCTGTCTCGCTCTCTCTGTCTCTCTCTCTCAAGTTGCTAAGCCCTTCTCCCCATTACCTGCCTGTTCTATGGCTAACCTCCGTCTGAGCTCTCTTTCCTAAATTCTGGTGAAACAAAAGATGTATCACATGTGTTCCCTGTGATGGAAAGTTCTAGAAGACTGTGTGTGAGTACGTGTGTATGTGTGTGTATGGTCACTAGGGCTTTGTTCACTGGTGGATTGCTGACAACTAACTGCATCATCTCCTTAGTTAAGAGTGTCGTAAGCATGTTTAGCATTGCTCGATTCTCGCAGACACAATACCTTCTCATCATCTGACTCCCTGCTTCTATCTGTCTCTCTATCTATCTATTTATCTATCTATCTATTATGATTTGTAATTATAATATGGAGTCCTAATATCATTGCTCGGTCACGCGAAAATGGCGTACCATCGACAGTTAATAGTCATAACATATTAATACATATTATATACACATTATAATGAACTTATAAGCTAATTAAGTGAAATACATAATATTGTAAAAGTAACATAATTGTATGAATATTGTATACATATAATATTTATAGTAAAAAGTGATTATTCAGTAATATTACATTTTAAACAAGTTGTATATATATTTGAATAAATGCAATGGTTGTTGTATAACACTTTGTAAGACGTGCATGTACAACAGACGTACGCATATAATTGTGCAATGGTAATACTGCTAGGTTATACATTACATAGAGTTATCACTTTAGTAATGTCTAATATTTCACCTAACTTGTATGATGATACTGGTAATACAGAATTGTGCTATAATTGTATGACTTATAATATTGTACTATCTTGTTAATGCAACTGTTAATTGTAACAAGTGTAACATAATGCAATCGTTTGTCGTTACATAATTATTACATATCGTCTGTAGTTACAAAATTGTAGCAAGTGTAACATAATGCAATCGTTTGTCGTTACATAATTGTTACATATCGTTTGTAGTTACATAATTGTAATAAGTGTAACATAATGTAATCGTTTGTCGTTACATAATTATAATATGGAGTTACATAATTGTTATAATTGCAGTCCTAACATATGCTGCGGTCGATGATAGTGATGATGTGTCATGCCACTTGCTTGTGGAGACAACAATTTTGCTTTTTTTTTTTTTGTAGTTTATGTGGTATTTTGGCATATGTAGTAACACTTACACTTATTTTCATTTGTTTGTTATGTGATCTTACTCTATTTCTCTTTTTAATTTCTTACTTTTTCTTTGTTTTTTGTTTTTTGTATGTATTGATTTTCTATAGTTTGTTTTTCTTCGCTTGTGTACGCTTTTTCCATGTTGTTCATGGTTGCATAATTACTGGCTAATTTCCTTGGGATACTTTTTTAAAGTTTAGTTTATATTGCACAGGTATTACTGAAAATGATATAATATAGTCCCATATTTTGTCATTTTATATAAAAAAAATATATATATACACTATATACAGTATTAAGTATATACACTGAGTTGTTGTTCACTTGTACCTATCGTGGGTAATATGTGTGTCAGCACTGTGTGGAAATCATTGTCTTCACGATTGTGTTGAAGATGTTCACTCTTGCTAACGTCATCTATGTTGGCCATTCTTTTTTCTCTAGTTTACCTTGTAACTTAATTTATATGTTTCCACTAGGTAGCTTTAATTAATAAATGTTTAATACAGTTCTTTTAATCGCTCACTGAGTAACTGTGATGGTATATTTTCTTTATCACTTTGTAGATATAATAATGTATAGCTGTATGTATGAAACACGTATTTTATGTAGGTATAAATGGAAACACTCGTTGGTAGTAAATAAATGTTATAATAAATGAATGAATATATACAGTGTAGAATATTTATTGTTGGTGATTATTTAGTGTTTGAGTTATGCAGATAACTGAAGTAAGTATGTGTATTTAAGCTGTAACTATACAGCACGTTTTATATGTTTGTGCAGAAGCTTATTGTCTATCACTGTATATTGTATAAATGAAGTAACTATGTAACTCGCTAATTTTTACCGTGGTGGGAATTGTGTGAGTGGTGGTGCAAGTGGTGAGTTGACTGACGTGGCGTCTTTTCAGCAAGCACGCATGATGACCTCAACTTCCCACACTGGTAGCTGTGGTGAGTGAATGAGTAGTGATGAGCAAGTTGAGTGAAGATGAGTGAGTACGATGAGTTATGAGTCGTGTCTCACTCTTCGTTTGTTTGCTGCATGTCTTGACCTCTATGTCGATGTTTTCTCGGTCCTTTTCTCTAGTGATTTACTCGTTGTGGGATGAAGACTGCCGCTACTTGTAGGTGCGTGTAGAAGATTATACAGACGACGTAGAGTTGTTAATTGTAGTTGATTGTAGATGGTTGTAGTTTGCTGATTCGTCGTCGAAATTGCAAGATCGTATCAATATTTTGTTAAACTACTTGCAAGGCGTCGTGTGATCTCTTCACCTCTGCATCAGCATGATGATCGGGGAGATGGAGGGGGCTGGTTGGAGAGAAGTGTCAGGAGCTGGTTGTAAGTTGTTGGTTGTGAGAGGTATTCTTTTCAATCTTGATATTTTGTAGGAATTCAATGTTGATTCGTAGACGAGGTTCGTAGATCCCACCGCTGCCACCAAATGTCATAAAAGACTTTGTAACTCCTTTGTGGTTACTTGTAGTTGAGTTATATATACAGTATATTAGACTTGTGGACGAGCGGTTATTATACTGGAGTAGCTTGTAGTAGATAATCTTCTTTCCCATTTGTCATGTAGTGACAGGAGAGGTAAAGAATAGTATGGGACTATTTTAATTTGTCTTGGAAATGTTAACAAGTCTCTCACACAGAGCGGAGTATAGAGTCCAGTCCCGCTAGCTATCTCTCTGTCTCTCTCTCTCAAGTTGCTAAGCCCTTCTCCCCATTACCTGCCTGTTCTATGGCTAACCTCCGTCTGAGCTCTCTTTCCTAAATTCTGGTGAAACAGAAGATGTATCACATGTGTTCCCTGTGATGGAAAGTTCTAGAAGACTGTGTGTGAGTATGTGTGTATGTGTGTGTATGGTCACTAGGGCTTTGTTCACTGGTGGATTGCTGACAACTAACTGCATCATCTCCTTAGTTAAGAGTGTCGTAAGCATGTTTAGCATTGCTCGATTCTCGCAGACACAATACCTTCTCATCATCTGACTCCCTGCTTCTATCTGTCTCTCTATCTATCTATTTATCTATCTATCTATTATGATTTGTAATTATAATATGGAGTCCTAATACATTGCTCGGCCGCGCGAAAATGGCGTACCATCGACAGTTAATAGTCATAACATATTAATACATATTATATACACATTATAATGAACTTATAAGTTAATTAAGTGAAATACATAATATTGTAAAAGTAACATAATTGTATGAATATTGTATACATATAATATTTATAGTAAAAAGTGATTATTCAGTAATATTACATTTTAAACAAGTTGTATATATATTTGAATATATGCAATTGTTGTTGTATAACACTTTGTAAGACGTGCATGTACAACAGACGTACGCATATAATTGTGCAATGGTAATACTGCTAGGTTATACATTACATAGAGTTATCACTTTAGTAATGTCTAATATTTCACCTAACTTGTATGATGATACTGGTAATACAGAATTGTGCTATAATTGTATGACTTATAATATTGTACTAACATTGTGTTACTCCATAATTGTAACAAGTGTAACATAATGCAATCGTTTGTCGTTACATAATTGTTACATATCGTCTGTAGTTACATAATTGTAGCAAGTGTAACATAATGCAATCGTTTGTCGTTACATAATTGTTACATATCGTTTGTAGTTACATAACTGTAGCAAGTGTAACATAATGCAATCGTTTGTCGTTACATAATTGTTACATATCGTTTGTAGTTACATAATTGTAGCAAGTGTAACATAATGCAATTGTTTGTCGTTACATATTTGTTACATATCGTTTGTAGTTACATAATTGTAATAAGTGTAACATAATGCAATCGTTTGTCGTTACATAATTATAATATGGAGTTACATATTTATAATTGCAGTCCTAACATATGCTGCGGTCGATGATAGTGATGATGTGTCATGCCACTTGCTTGTGGAGACAACAATTTTGCTTTTTTTTTTTTTTTTGCAGTTTATGTGGTATTTTGGCATATGTAGTAACACTTACACTTATTTTCATTTGTTTGTTATGTGATCTTACTCTATTTCTTTTTTCTTTCTTACTTTTTCTTTCTTTCTTTCTTTTTTTTGTATGTATTGATTTTCTATAGTTTGTTTTTCTTCGCTTGTGTACGCTTTTTCCATGTTGTTCATGGTTGCATAATTACTAGCTAATTTCCTTTGGATACTTTTTTAAAGTTTAGTTTATATTGCACAGGTATTACTGAAAATGATATAATATAGTCCCATATTTTGTCATTTTATATAAAAAAATATATATATACACTATATACAGTATTAACTATATACACTGAGTTGTTGTTCACTTGTACCTATCGTGGGTAATATGTGTGTCAGCACTGTGTGGAAATCATTGTCTTCACGATTGTGTTGACATTCACTCTTGCTAACGTCATTTGTGTTGGCCATTTTTTTTTTCTAGTTTACCTTGTAACTTAATTTATATGTTTCCACTAGGTAGCTTTAATTAATAAATGTTTAATACAGTTCTTTTAATCGCTCACTGAGTAACTGTGATGGTATATTTTCTTTATCACTTTGTAGATATAATAATGTATTGCTGTATGTATGAAACACGTATTTTATGTAGGTATAAATGGTAACACTCGTTGGTAGTAAATAAATGTTATAATAAATGAATGAATATATACAGTGTAGAATATTTATTGTTGGTGATTATTTAGTGTTTGAGTTATGCAGATAACTGAAGTAAGTATGTGTATTTAAGCTGTAACTATACAGCACGTTTTATATTATGTTTGTGCAGAAGCTTATTGTCTATCACTGTATATTGTATAAATGAAGTAACCATGTAACTCACTAATTTTTACCGTGGTGGGAATTGTGTGAGTGGTGGTGCAAGTGGTGAGTTGACTGACGTGGCGTCTTTTCAGCAAGCACGCATGATGACCTCAACTTCCCACACTGGTAGCTGTGGTGAGTGAATGAGTAATGATGAGCAACTTGAGTGAAGATGAGTGAGTACGATGAGTTATGAGTCGTGTCTCACTCTTTGTTTGTTTGTTCCGTTTTTCTATGTCGATGTTTTGTCGGTCCTTTTCTCTAGTGATTTACTCGTTGTGGGATGAAGACTGCCGCTACTTGTAGGTGCGTGTAGAAGATTATACAGACGACGTAGAGTTGTTAATTGTAGTTGATTGTAGATGGTTGTAGTTTGCTGATTCGTCGTAGAAATTGCAAGATCGTATCAATATTTTGTTAAACTACTTGCAAGGCGTCGTGTGATCTCTTCACCTCTGCATCAGCATGATGATCGGGGAGACGGAGGGGGCTGGTTGGAGAGAAGTGTCAGGAGCTGGTTGTAAGTTGTTGGTTGTGAGAGGTATTCTTTTCAATCTTGATATTTTGTAGGAATTCAATGTTGATTCGTAAACGAGGTTCGTATCCCACCGCTGCCACCAAATGTCATAAAAGACTGTAACTCCTTTGTGGTTACTTGTAGTTGAGTTATATATACAGTATATTAGACTTGTGGACGAGCGGTTATTATACTGGAGTAGCTTGTAGTAGATAATCTTCTTTCCCATTTGTCATGTAGTGACAGGAGAGGTAAAGAATAGTATGGGACTATTTTTATTTGTCTTGAAAATGTTAACAAGTCTCTCACACAGAGCGGAGTATAGAGTCCAGTCCCGCTAGCTATCTCTCTGTCTCGCTCTCTCTGTCTCTCTCTCTCAAGTTGCTAAGCCCTTCTCCCCATTACCTGCCTGTTCTATGGCTAACCTCCGTCTGAGCTCTCTTTCCTAAATTCTGGTGAAACAAAAGATGTATCACATGTGTTCCCTGTGATGGAAAGTTCTAGAAGACTGTGTGTGAGTACGTGTGTATGTGTGTGTATGGTCACTAGGGCTTTGTTCACTGGTGGATTGCTGACAACTAACTGCATCATTCCTTGAGTTAAGAGTGTGTAAGCATGTTTAGCATTGCTCGATTCTCGCAGACACAATACCTTCTCATCATCTGACTCCCTGCTTCTATCTGTCTCTCTATCTATCTATTTATCTATCTATCTATTATGATTTGTAATTATAATATGGAGTCCTAATATCATTGCTCGGTCACGCGAAAATGGCGTACCATCGACAGTTAATAGTCATAACATATTAATACATATTATATACACATTATAATGAACTTATAAGCTAATTAAGTGAAATACATAATATTGTAAAAGTAACATAATTGTATGAATATTGTATACATATAATATTTATAGTAAAAAGTGATTATTCAGTAATATTACATTTTAAACAAGTTGTATATATATTTGAATAAATGCAATGGTTGTTGTATAACACTTTGTAAGACGTGCATGTACAACAGACGTACGCATATAATTGTGCAATGGTAATACTGCTAGGTTATACATTACATAGAGTTATCACTTTAGTAATGTCTAATATTTCACCTAACTTGTATGATGATACTGGTAATACAGAATTGTGCTATAATTGTATGACTTATAATATTGTACTAACATTGTGGTACTACATAATTGTAACAAGTGTAACATAATGCAATCGTTTGTCGTTACATAATTATTACATATCGTCTGTAGTTACAAAATTGTAGCAAGTGTAACATAATGCAATCGTTTGTCGTTACATAATTGTTACATATCGTTTGTAGTTACATAATTGTAATAAGTGTAACATAATGTAATCGTTTGTCGTTACATAATTATAATATGGAGTTACATAATTGTTATAATTGCAGTCCTAACATATGCTGCGGTCGATGATAGTGATGATGTGTCATGCCACTTGCTTGTGGAGACAACAATTTTGCGTTTTTTTTTTTTGTAGTTTATGTGGTATTTTGGCATATGTAGTAACACTTACACTTATTTTCATTTGTTTGTTATGTGATCTTACTCTATTTCTTTTTTCTTTCTTACTTTTTCTTTGTTTTTTGTTTTTTGTATGTATTGATTTTCTATAGTTTGTTTTTCTTCGCTTGTGTACGCTTTTTTCCATGTTGTTCATGGTTGCATAATTACTGGCTAATTTCCTTGGGATACTTTTTTAAAGTTTAGTTTATATTGCACAGGTATTACTGAAAATGATATAATATAGTCCCATATTTTGTCATTTTATATAAAAAAAATATATATATACACTATATACAGTATTAAGTATATACACTGAGTTGTTGTTCACTTGTACCTATCGTGGGTAATATGTGTGTCAGCACTGTGTGGAAATCATTGTCTTCACGATTGTGTTGACGTTCACTCTTGCTAACGTCATTTGTGTTGGCCATTTTTTTTTTCTAGTTTACCTTGTAACTTAATTTATATGTTTCCACTAGGTAGCTTTAATTAATAAATGTTTAATACAGTTCTTTTAATCGCTCACTGAGTAACTGTGATGGTATATTTTCTTTATCACTTTGTAGATATAATAATGTATAGCTGTATGTATGAAACACGTATTTTATGTAGGTATAAATGGAAACACTCGTTGGTAGTAAATAAATGTTATAATAAATGAATGAATATATACAGTGTAGAATATTTATTGTTGGTGATTATTTAGTGTTTGAGTTATGCAGATAACTGAAGTAAGTATGTGTATTTAAGCTGTAACTATACAGCACGTTTTATATGTTTGTGCAGAAGCTTATTGTCTATCACTGTATATTGTATAAATGAAGTAACTATGTAACTCGCTAATTTTTACCGTGGTGGGAATTGTGTGAGTGGTGGTGCAAGTGGTGAGTTGACTGACGTGGCGTCTTTTCAGCAAGCACGCATGATGACCTCAACTTCCCACACTGGTAGCTGTGGTGAGTGAATGAGTAGTGATGAGCAAGTTGAGTGAAGATGAGTGAGTACGATGAGTTATGAGTCGTGTCTCACTCTTCGTTTGTTTGCTGCATGTCTTGACCTCTGCGTCAGCGATGGAGGTAGCGGGAGAGAGTGGTGGGGGTTTGTGTGCTAGTTGCTTTGGTCTTTCCTCTAGTGATTTACTCGTTGTGGGATGAAGACTGCCGCTACTTGTAGGTGCGTGTAGAAGATTATACAGACGACGTAGAGTTGTTAATTGTAGTTGATTGTAGATGGTTGTAGTTTGCTGATTCGTCGTAGAAATTGCAAGATCGTATCAATATTTTGTTAAACTACTTGCAAGGCGTCGTGTGATCTCTTCACCTCTGCATCAGCATGATGATCAGGGAGACGGAGGGGGCTGGTTGGAGAGAAGTGTCAGGAGCTGGTTGTAAGTTGTTGGTTGTGAGAGGTATTCTTTTCAATCTTGATATTTTGTAGGAATTCAATGTTGATTCGTAGACGAGGTTCGTATCCCACCGCTGCCACCAAATGTCATAAAAGACTGTAACTCCTTTGTGGTTACTTGTAGTTGAGTTATATATACAGTATATTAGACTTGTGGACGAGCGGTTATTATACTGGAATAGCTTGTAGTAGATAATCTTCTTTCCCATTTGTCATGTAGTGACAGGAGAGGTAAAGAATAGTATGGGACTATTTTTATTTGTCTTGGAAATGTTAACAAGTCTCTCACACAGAGCGGAGTATAGAGTCCAGTCCCGCTAGCTATCTCTCTGTCTCGCTCTCTCTGTCTCTCTCTCTCAAGTTGCTAAGCCCTTCTCCCCATTACCTGCCTGTTCTATGGCTAACCTCCGTCTGAGCTCTCTTTCCTAAATTCTGGTGAAACAAGATGTATCACATGTGTTCCCTGTGGATGGAAAGTTCTAGAAGACTGTGTGTGAGTACGTGTGTATGTGTGTGTATGGTCACTAGGCGCTTTGTTCACTGGTGGATTGCTGACAACTAACTGCATCATTCCTTGAGTTAAGAGTGTGTAAGCATGTTTAGCATTGCTCGATTCTCGCAGACACAATACCTTCTCATCATCTGACTCCCTGCTTCTATCTGTCTCTCTATCTATCTATTTATCTATCTATCTATTATGATTTGTAATTATAATATGGAGTCCTAATACATTGCTCGGCCGCGCGAAAATGGCGTACCATCGACAGTTAATAGTCATAACATATTAATACATATTATATACACATTATAATGAACTTATAAGCTAATTAAGTGAAATACATAATATTGTAAAAGTAACATAATTGTATGAATATTGTATACATATAATATTTATAGTAAAAAGTGATTATTCAGTAATATTACATTTTAAACAAGTTGTATATATATTTGAATAAATGCAATGGTTGTTGTATAACACTTTGTAAGACGTGCATGTACAACAGACGTACTTGGGTATAATTGTGCAATGGTAATACTGCTAGGTTATACATTACATAGAGTTATCACTTTAGTAATGTCTAATATTTCACCTAACTTGTATGATGATACTGGTAATACAGAATTGTGCTATAATTGTATGACTTATAATATTGTACTAACATTGTGGTACTACATAATTGTAACAAGTGTAACATAATGCAATCGTTTGTCGTTACATAATTATTACATATCGTCTGTAGTTACAAAATTGTAGCAAGTGTAACATAATGCAATCGTTTGTCGTTACATAATTGTTACATATCGTTTGTAGTTACATAATTGTAATAAGTGTAACATAATGTAATCGTTTGTCGTTACATAATTATAATATGGAGTTACATAATTGTTATAATTGCAGTCCTAACATATGCTGCGGTCGATGATAGTGATGATGTGTCATGCCACTTGCTTGTGGAGACAACAATTTTGCGTTTTTTTTTTTTTGTAGTTTATGTGGTATTTTGGCATATGTAGTAACACTTACACTTATTTTCATTTGTTTGTTATGTGATCTTACTCTATTTCTTTTTTCTTTCTTACTTTTTCTTTGTTTTTTGTTTTTTGTATGTATTGATTTTCTATAGTTTGTTTTTCTTCGCTTGTGTACGCTTTTTCCATGTTGTTCATGGTTGCATAATTACTGGCTAATTTCCTTGGGATACTTTTTTAAAGTTTAGTTTATATTGCACAGGTATTACTGAAAATGATATAATATAGTCCCATATTTTGTCATTTTATATAAAAAAAATATATATATACACTATATACAGTATTAAGTATATACACTGAGTTGTTGTTCACTTGTACCTATCGTGGGTAATATGTGTGTCAGCACTGTGTGGAAATCATTGTCTTCACGATTGTGTTGACGTTCACTCTTGCTAACGTCATTTGTGTTGGCCATTTTTTTTTTCTAGTTTACCTTGTAACTTAATTTATATGTTTCCACTAGGTAGCTTTAATTAATAAATGTTTAATACAGTTCTTTTAATCGCTCACTGAGTAACTGTGATGGTATATTTTCTTTATCACTTTGTAGATATAATAATGTATAGCTGTATGTATGAAACACGTATTTTATGTAGGTATAAATGGAAACACTCGTTGGTAGTAAATAAATGTTATAATAAATGAATGAATATATACAGTGTAGAATATTTATTGTTGGTGATTATTTAGTGTTTGAGTTATGCAGATAACTGAAGTAAGTATGTGTATTTAAGCTGTAACTATACAGCACGTTTTATATGTTTGTGCAGAAGCTTATTGTCTATCACTGTATATTGTATAAATGAAGTAACTATGTAACTCGCTAATTTTTACCGTGGTGGGAATTGTGTGAGTGGTGGTGCAAGTGGTGAGTTGACTGACGTGGCGTCTTTTCAGCAAGCACGCATGATGACCTCAACTTCCCACACTGGTAGCTGTGGTGAGTGAATGAGTAGTGATGAGCAAGTTGAGTGAAGATGAGTGAGTACGATGAGTTATAAATGTGACTCTGGTGTTTTGCTGCATGTCTTGACCTCTGCGTCAGCGATGGAGGTAAGCGGGAGAGAGTGGTGGGGGTTTGTGTGCTAGTTGCTTTCTCGGTCCTTTTCTCTAGTGATTTACTCGTTGTGGGATGATTCTTCTTGTTGCTGCTTGTAGGTGCGTGTAGAAGATTATACAGACGACGTAGAGTTGTTAATTGTAGTTGATTGTAGATGGTTGTAGTTTGCTGATTCGTCGTAGAAATTGCAAGATCGTATCAATATTTTGTTAAACTACTTGCAAGGCGTCGTGTGATCTCTTCACCTCTGCATCAGCATGATGATCAGGGAGACGGAGGGGGCTGGTTGGAGAGAAGTGTCAGGAGCTGGTTGTAAGTTGTTGGTTGTGAGAGGTATTCTTTTCAATCTTGATATTTTGTAGGAATTCAATGTTGATTCGTAGACGAGGTTCGTATCCCACCGCTGCCACCAAATGTCATAAAAGACTGTAACTCCTTTGTGGTTACTTGTAGTTGAGTTATATATACAGTATATTAGACTTGTGGACGAGCGGTTATTATACTGGAATAGCATGTAGTAGATAATCTTCTTTCCCATTTGTCATGTAGTGACAGGAGAGGTAAAGAATAGTATGGGACTATTTTTATTTGTCTTGGAAATGTTAACAAGTCTCTCACACAGAGCGGAGTATAGAGTCCAGTCCCGCTAGCTATCTCTCTGTCTCGCTCTCTCTGTCTCTCTCTCTCAAGTTGCTAAGCCCTTCTCCCCATTACCTGCCTGTTCTATGGCTAACCTCTGTCTGAGCTCTCTTTCCTAAATTCTGGTGAAACAGAAGATGTATCACATGTGTTCCCTGTGATGGAAAGTTCTAGAAGACTGTGTGTGAGTATGTGTGTATGTGTGTGTATGGTCACTAGGCGCTTTGTTCACTGGTGGATTGCCTGACAACTAACTGCATCATTCCTTGAGTTAAGAGTGTGTAAGCATGTTTAGCATTGCTCGATTCTAGCAGACACTATACCTTCTCATCATCTGACTCCCTGCTTCTATCTGTCTCTCTATCTATCTATTTATCTATCTATCTATTATGATTTGTAATTATAATATGGAGTCCTAATACATTGCTCGGCCGCGCGAAAATGGCGTACCATCGACAGTTAATAGTCATAACATATTAATACATATTATATACACATTATAATGAACTTATAAGCTAATTAAGTGAAATACATAATATTGTAAAAGTAACATAATTGTATGAATATTGTATACATATAATATTTATAGTAAAAAGTGATTATTCAGTAATATTACATTTTAAACAAGTTGTATATATATTTGAATAAATGCAATGGTTGTTGTATAACACTTTGTAAGACGTGCATGTACAACAGACGTACGCATATAATTGTGCAATGGTAATACTGCTAGGTTATACATTACATAGAGTTATCACTTTAGTAATGTCTAATATTTCACCTAACTTGTATGATGATACTGGTAATACAGAATTGTGCTATAATTGTATGACTTATAATATTGTACTAACATTGTGTTACTACATAATTGTAACAAGTGTAACATAATGCAATCGTTTGTCGTTACATAATTGTTACATATCATTTGTAGTTACATAACTGTAGCAAGTGTAACATAATGCAATCGTTTGACGTTACATAATTGTTACATATCGTTTGTAGTTACATAATTGTAGCAAGTGTAACATAATGCAATCGTTTGTCGTTACATAATTGTTACATATCGTTTGTAGTTACATAATTGTAATAAGTGTAACATAATGCAATCGTTTGTCGTTACATAATTATAATATGGAGTTACATAATTGTTATAATTGCAGTCCTAACATATGCTGCGGTCGATGATAGTGATGATGTGTCATGCCACTTGCTTGTGGAGACAACAATTTTGCTTTTTTTTTTTTTTTGTAGTTTATGTGGTATTTTGGCATATGTAGTAACACTTACACTTATTTTCATTTGTTTGTTATGTGATCTTACTCTATTTCTTTTTTCTTTCTTACTTTTTCTTTCTTTCTTTTTTTTTTTGTATGTATTGATTTTCTATAGTTTGTTTTTCTTCGCTTGTGTACGCTTTTTCCATGTTGTTCATGGTTGCATAATTACTGGCTAATTTCCTTGGGATACTTTTTTAAAGTTTAGTTTATATTGCACAGGTATTACTGAAAATGATATAATATAGTCCCATATTTTGTCATTTTATATAAAAAAAATATATATATACACTATATACAGTATTAAGTATATAAACTGAGTTGTTGTTCACTTGTACCTATCGTGGGTAATATGTGTGTCAGCACTGTGTGGAAATCATTGTCTTCACGATTGTGTTGACGTTCACTCTTGCTAACGTCATTTGTGTTGGCCATTTTTTTTTTTTCTAGTTTACCCTGTAACTTAATTTATATGTTTCCACTAGGTAGCTTTAATTAATAAATGTTTAATACAGTTCTTTTAATCGCTGACTGAGTAACTGTGATGGTATATTTTCTTTATCACTTTGTAGATATAATAATGTATAGCTGTATGTATGAAACACGTATTTTATGTAGGTATAAATGGAAACACTCGTTGGTAGTAAATTAATGTTATAATAAATGAATGAATATATACAGTGTAGAATATTTATTGTTGGTGATTATTTAGTGTTTGAGTTATGCAGATAACTGAAGTAAGTATGTGTATTTAAGCTGTAACTATACAGCACGTTTTATATGTTTGTGCAGAAGCTTATTGTCTATCACTGTATATTGTATAAATGAAGTAACTATGTAACTCGCTAATTTTTACCGTGGTGGGAATTGTGTGAGTGGTGGTGCAAGTGGTGAGTTGACTGACGTGGCGTCTTTTCAGCAAGCACGCATGTTGACCTCAACTTCCCACACTGGTAGCTGTGGTGAGTGAATGAGTAGTGATGAGCAACTTGAGTGAAGATGAGTGAGTACGATGAGTTATGAGTCGTGTCTCACTCTTCGTTTGTTTGCTGCATGTCTTGACCTCTGCGTCAGCGATGGAGGTAAGCGGGAGAGAGTGGTGGGGGTTTGTGTGCTAGTTGCTTTGGTCTTTCCTCTTTTTTTACTTGCGTTGTGGGATGAAGACTGCCGCTACTTGTAGGTGCGTGTAGAAGATTATACAGACGACGTAGAGTTGTTAATTGTAGTTGATTGTAGATGGTTGTAGTTTGCTGATTCGTCGTAGAAATTGCAAGATCGTATCAATATTTTGTTAAACTACTTGCAAGGCATCGTGTGATCTCTTCACCTCTGCATCAGCATGATGATCGGGGAGACGGAGGGGGCTGGTTGGAGAGAAGTGTCAGGAGCTGGTTGTAAGTTGTTGGTTGTGAGAGGTATTCTTTTCAATCTTGATATTTTGTAGGAATTCAATGTTGATTCGTAGACGAGGTTCGTATCCCACCGCTGCCACCAAATGTCATAAAAGACTGTAACTCCTTTGTGGTTACTTGTAGTTGAGTTATATATACAGTATATTAGACTTGTGGACGAGCGGTTATTATACTGGAGTAGCTTTGTAAGTAGATAATCTTCTTTCCCATTTGTCATGTAGTGACAGGAGAGGTAAAGAATAGTATGGGACTATTTTTATTTGTCTTGGAAATGTTAACAAGTCTCTCACACAGAGCGGAGTATAGAGTCCAGTCCCGCTAGCTATCTCTCTGTCTCGCTCTCTCTGTCTCTCTCTCTCAAGTTGCTAAGCCCTTCTCCCCATTACCTGCCTGTTCTATGGCTAACCTCCGTCTGAGCTCTCTTTCCTAAATTCTGGTGAAACAGAAGATGTATCACATGTGTTCCCTGTGATGGAAAGTTCTGGAAGACTGTGTGTGAGTATGTGTGTATGTGTGTGTATGGTCACTAGGGCTTTGTTCACTGGTGGATTGCTGACAACTAACTGCATCATCTCCTTACTGAAGAGTGTGTAAGCATGTTTAGCATTGCTCGATTCTAGCAGACACAATACCTTCTCATCATCTGACTCCCTGCTTCTATCTGTCTCTCTATCTATCTATTTATCTATCTATCTATTATGATTTGTAATTATAATATGGAGTCCTAATACATTGCTCGGCCGCGCGAAAATGGCGTACCATCGACAGTTAATAGTCATAACATATTAATACATATTATATACACATTATAATGAACTTATAAGCTAATTAAGTGAAATACATAATATTGTAAAAGTAACATAATTGTATGAATATTGTATACATATAATATTTATAGTAAAAAGTGATTATTCAGTAATATTACATTTTAAACAAGTTGTATATACATATTTGAATAAATGCAATGGTTGTTGTATAACACTTTGTAAGACGTGCATGTACAACAGACGTACGCATATAATTGTGCAATGGTAATACTGCTAGGTTATACATTACATAGAGTTATCACTTTAGTAATGTCTAATATTTCACCTAACTTGTATGATGATACTGGTAATACAGAATTGTGCTATAATTGTATGACTTATAATATTGTACTAACATTGTGTTACTACATAATTGTAACAAGTGTAACATAATGCAATCGTTTGTCGTTACATAATTGTTACATATCGTTTGTAGTTACATAACTGTAGCAAGTGTAACATAATGCAATCGTTTGTCGTTACATAATTGTTACATATCGTTTGTAGTTACATAATTGTAGCAAGTGTAACATAATGCAATCGTTTGTCGTTACATAATTGTTACATATCGTTTGTTGTTACATAATTGTAATAAGTGTAACATAATGCAATCGTTTGTCGTTACATAATTATAATATGGAGTTACATAATTGTTATAATTGCAGTCCTAACATATGCTGCGGTCGATGATAGTGATGATGTGTCATGCCACTTGCTTGTGGAGACAACAATTTTCTTTTTTTTTTTTGTAGTTTATGTGGTATTTTGGCATATGTAGTAACACTTACACTTATTTTCATTTGTTTGTTATGTGATCTTACTCTATTTCTTTTTTCTTTCTTACTTTTTCTTTCTTTCTTTTTTTTTTTGTATGTATTGATTTTCTATAGTTTGTTTTTCTTCGCTTGTGTACGCTTTTTCCATGTTGTTCATGGTTGCATAATTACTGGCTAATTTCCTTGGGATACTTTTTTAAAGTTTAGTTTATATTGCACAGGTATTACTGAAAATGATATAATATAGTCCCATATTTTGTCATTTTATATAAAAAAATATATATATACACTATATACAGTATTAAGTATATACACTGAGTTGTTGTTCACTTGTACCTATCGTGGGTAATATGTGTGTCAGCACTGTGTGGAAATCATTGTCTTCACGATTGTGTTGACGTTCACTCTTGCTAACGTCATTTGTGTTGGCCATTTTTTTTTTTTCTAGTTTACCTTGTAACTTAATTTATATGTTTCCACTAGGTAGCTTTAATTAATAAATGTTTAATACAGTTCTTTTAATCGCTGACTGAGTAACTGTGATGGTATATTTTCTTTATCACTTTGTAGATATAATAATGTATAGCTGTATGTATGAAACACGTATTTTATGTAGGTATAAATGGAAACACTCGTTGGTAGTAAATAAATGTTATAATAAATGAATGAATATATACAGTGTAGAATATTTATTGTTGGTGATTATTTAGTGTTTGAGTTATGCAGATAACTGAAGTAAGTATGTGTATTTAAGCTGTAACTATACAGCACGTTTTATATGTTTGTGCAGAAGCTTATTGTCTATCACTGTATATTGTATAAATGAAGTAACTATGTAACTCGCTAATTTTTACCGTGGTGGGAATTGTGTGAGTGGTGGTGCAAGTGGTGAGTTGACTGACGTGGCGTCTTTTCAGCAAGCACGCATGATGACCTCAACTTCCCACACTGGTAGCTGTGGTGAGTGAATGAGTAGTGATGAGCAACTTGAGTGAAGATGAGTGAGTACGATGAGTTATGAGTCGTGTCTCACTCTGGTGTTTTGCTGCATGTCTTGACCTCTCGTCAGCGATGGAGGTAAGCGGGAGAGAGTGGTGGGGGTTTGTGTGCTAGTTGCTTTGGTCTTTCCTCTTTTTTACTTGCTTTGTTTTATATTCTTCTTGTTGCTGCTTGAAGTTACGTGAAGATTATACAGACGACGTAGAGTTGTTAATTGTAGTTGATTGTAGATGGTTGTAGTTCGCTGGTTCGTCCTAGAAATTGCAAGATCGTATCAATATTTTGTTAAACTACTTGCAAGGCGTCGTGTGATCTCTTCACCTCCGCATCAGCATGATGATCGGGGAGACGGAGGGGGCTGGTTGGAGAACTGTCAGAAGCTGGTTGTAAGTTGTTGGTTGTGAGAGGTATTCTTGTTTTCAATCGATATTTTGTAGGAATTCAATGTTGATTCGTAGACGAGGTTCGTATCCCACCGCTGCCACCAAATGTCATAAAAAACTTTGTAACTCCTTTGTGGTTACTTGTAGTTGAGTTATATATATATATATTAGACTTGTGGACGAGCGGTTATTATACTGGAGTAGCTTGTAGTTGATAATCTTCTTTCCCATTTGTCATGTAGTGACAGGAGAGGTAAAGAATAGTATGGGACTATTTTTATTTGTCTTGGAAATGTTAACAAGTCTCTCACACAGAGCGGAGTATAGAGTCCAGTCCCGCTAGCTATCTCCTGTCTTGCTCTCTCAGTCTCTCTCTCAAGTTGCTAAGCCCTTCTCCTTCTGACCTGCCTGTTCTATGGCTAACCTCCATCTGAGCTCTCTTTCCTAAATTCTGGTGAAACAGAAGATGTATCACGTGTGTTCCCTGTGATGGAAAGTTCTAGAAGCCTGTGTGTGAGTATGTGTGTATGTGTGTGTATGGTCACTAGGGCTTTGTTCACTGGTGGATTGCTGACAACTAACTGCATCATCTCCTTGAGTTAAGAGTGTCGTAAGCATGTTTAGCATTGCTCGATTCTAGCAGACACAATACCTTCTCATCATCTGACTCCCTGCTTCTATCTGTCTCTCTATCTATCTATTTATCTATCTATCTATTATGATTTGTAATTATAATATGGAGTCCTAATACATTGCTCGGTCACGCGAAAATGGCGTACCATCGACAGTTAATAGTCATAACATATTAATACATATTATATACACATTATAATGAACTTATAAGCTAATTAAGTGAAATACATAATATTGTAAAAGTAACATAATTGTATGAATATTGTATACATATAATATTTATAGTAAAAAGTGATTATTCAGTAATATTACATTTTAAACAAGTTGTATATATATTTGAATAAATGCAATGGTTGTTGTATAACACTTTGTAAGACGTGCATGTACAACAGACGTACGCATATAATTGTGCAATGGTAATACTGCTAGGTTATACATTACATAGAGTTATCACTTTAGTAATGTCTAATATTTCACCTAACTTGTATGATGATACTGGTAATACAGAATTGTGCTATAATTGTATGACTTATAATATTGTACTAACATTGTGTTGCTACATAATTGTAACAAGTGTAACATAATGCAATCGTTTGTCGTTACATAATTGTTACATATCGTTTGTAGTTACATAACTGTAGCAAGTGTAACATAATGCAATCGTTTGTCGTTACATAATTGTTACATATCGTTTGTAGTTACATAATTGTAGCAAGTGTAACATAATGCAATCGTTTGTCGTTACATAATTGTTACATATCGTTTGTAGTTACATAATTGTAATAAGTGTAACATAATGCAATCGTTTGTCGTTACATAATTGTTACATATCGTTTGTAGTTACATAATTGTAATAAGTGTAACATAATGCAATCGTTTGTCGTTACATAATTGTTACATATCGTTTGTAGTTACATAATTGTAATAAGTGTAACATAATGCAATCGTTTGTCGTTACATAATTGTTACATATCGTTTGTAGTTACATAACTGTAGCAAGTGTAACATAATGCAATCGTTTGTCGTTACATAATTGTTACATATCGTTTGTAGTTACATAATTGTAGCAAGTGTAACATAATGCAATCGTTTGTCATTACATAATTGTTACATATCGTTTGTAGTTACATAATTGTAATAAGTGTAACATAATGCAATCGTTTGTCGTTACATAATTATAATATGGAGTTACATAATTGTTATAATTGCAGTCCTAACATATGCTGCGGTCGATGATAGTGATGATGTGTCATGCCACTTGCTTGTGGAGACAACAATTTTGCTTTTTTTTTTTTTTTTTCTAGTTTATGTGGTATTTTGGCATATGTAGTAACACTTACACTTATTTTCATTTGTTTGTTATGTGATCTTACTCTATTTCTTTTTTCTTTCTTACTTTTTCTTTCTTTCTTTTTTTTTTTGTATGTATTGATTTTCTATAGTTTGTTTTTCTTCGCTTGTGTACGCTTTTTCCATGTTGTTCATGGTTGCATAATTACTGGCTAATTTCCTTGGGATACTTTTTTAAAGTTTAGTTTATATTGCACAGGTATTACTGAAAATGATATAATATAGTCCCATATTTTGTCATTTTATATAAAAAAAAATATATATACAGTATATACAGTATTAACTATATACACTGAGTTGTTGTTCACTTGTACCTATCGTGGGTAATATGTGTGTCAGCACTGTGTGGAAATCATTGTCTTCACGATTGTGTTGAAGATGTTCACTCTTGCTAACGTCATTTGTGTTGGCCATTTTTTTTTTTTTTTCTAGTTTACCTTGTAACTTAATTTATATGTTTCCACTAGGTAGCTTTAATTAATAAATGTTTAATACAGTTCTTTTAATCGCTCACTGAGTAACTGTGATGGTATATTTTCTTTATCACTTTGTAGATATAATAATGTATAGCTGTATGTATGAAACACGTATTTTATGTAGGTATAAATGGTAACACTCGTTGGTAGTAAATAAATGTTATAATAAATGAATGAATATATACAGTGTAGAATATTTATTGTTGGTGATTATTTAGTGTTTGAGTTATGCAGATAACTGAAGTAAGTATGTGTATATAAGCTGTAACTATACAGCACGTTTTATATTATGTTTGTGCAGAAGCTTATTGTCTATCACTGTATATTGTATAAATGAAGTAACCATGTAACTCACTAATTTTTACCGTGGTGGGAATTGTGTGAGTGGTGGTGCAAGTGGTGAGTTGACTGACGTGGCGTCTTTTCAGCAAGCACGCATGATGACCTCAACTTCCCACACTGGTAGCTGTGGTGAGTGAATGAGTAATGATGAGCAACTTGAGTGAAGATGAGTGAGTACGATGAGTTATGAGTCGTGTCTCACTCTTTGTTTGTTTGTTCCGTTTTTCTATGTCGATGTTTTGTCGGTCCTTTTCTCTAGTGATTTACTCGTTGTGGGATGAAGACTGCCGCTACTTGTAGGTGCGTGTAGAAGATTATACAGACGACGTAGAGTTGTTAATTGTAGTTGATTGTAGATGGTTGTAGTTTGCTGATTCGTCGTAGAAATTGCAAGATCGTATCAATATTTTGTTAAACTACTTGCAAGGCGTCGTGTGATCTCTTCACCTCTGCATCAGCATGATGATCGGGGAGACGGAGGGGGCTGGTTGGAGAGAAGTGTCAGGAGCTGGTTGTAAGTTGTTGGTTGTGAGAGGTATTCTTTTCAATCTTGATATTTTGTAGGAATTCAATGTTGATTCGAAGACGAGGTTCGTATCCCACCGCTGCCACCAAATGTCATAAAAGACTGTAACTCCTTTGTGGTTACTTGTAGTTGAGTTATATATACAGTATATTAGACTTGTGGACGAGCGGTTATTATACTGGAGTAGCTTGTAGTAGATAACCTTCTTTCCCATTTGTCATGTAGTGACAGGAGAGGTAAAGAATAGTATGGGACTATTTTTATTTGTCTTGGAAATGTTAACAAGTCTCTCACACAGAGCGGAGTATAGAGTCCAGTCCCACTAGCTATCTCTCTGTCTCGCTCTCTCTGTCTCTCTCTCTCAAGTTGCTAAGCCCTTCTCCCCATTACCTGCCTGTTCTATGGCTAACCTCCGTCTGAGCTCTCTTTCCTAAATTCTGGTGAAACAAAAGATGTATCACATGTGTTCCCTGTGATGGAAAGTTCTAGAAGACTGTGTGTGAGTACGTGTGTATGTGTGTGTATGGTCACTAGGCGCTTTGTTCACTGGTGGATTGCTGACAACTAACTGCAGCATTCCTTGAGTTAAGAGTGTGTAAGCATGTTTAGCATTGCTCGATTCTCGCAGACACAATACCTTCTCATCATCTGACTCCCTGCTTCTATCTGTCTCTCTATCTATCTATTTATCTATCTATCTATTATGATTTGTAATTATAATATGGAGTCCTAATACATTGCTCGGCCGCGCGAAAATGGCGTACCATCGACAGTTAATAGTCATAACATATTAATACATATTATATACACATTATAATGAACTTATAAGCTAATTAAGTGAAATACATAATATTGTAAAAGTAACATAATTGTATGAATTTTGTATACATATAATATTTATAGTAAAAAGTGATTATTCAGTAATATTACATTTTAAACAAGTTGTATATATATTTGAATAAATGCAATGGTTGTTGTATAACACTTTGTAAGACGTGCATGTACAACAGACGTACGCATATAATTGTGCAATGGTAATACTGCTAGGTTATACATTACATAGAGTTATCACTTTAGTAATGTCTAATATTTCACCTAACTTGTATGATGATACTGGTAATACAGAATTGTAGCTATAATTGTATGACTTATAATATTGTACTAACATTGTGTTAATGCAACTGTTAATTGTAACAAGTGTAACATAATGCAATCGTTTGTCGTTACATAATTGTTACATATCGTTTGTAGTTACATAACTGTAGCAAGTGTAACATAATGCAATCGTTTGTCGTTACATAATTGTTACATATCGTTTGTAGTTACATAATTGTAGCAAGTGTAACATAATGCAATCGTTTGTCGTTACATAATTGTTACATATCGTTTGTAGTTACAAAATTGTAATAAGTGTAACATAATGCAATCGTTTGTCGTTACATAATTATAATATGGAGTTACATAATTGTTATAATTGCAGTCCTAACATATGCTGCGGTCGATGATAGTGATGATGTGTCATGCCACTTGCTTGTGGAGACAACAATTTTGCTTTTTTTTTTTTTTTTGTAGTTTATGTGGTATTTTGGCATATGTAGTAACACTTACACTTATTATCATTTGTTTGTTATGTGATCTTACTCTATTTCTTTTTTCTTTCTTACTTTTTCTTTCTTTCTTTTTTTTTTTGTATGTATTGATTTTCTATAGTTTGTTTTTCTTCGCTTGTGTACGCTTTTTCCATGTTGTTCATGGTTGCATAATTACTGACTAATTTCCTTGGGATACTTTTTTAAAGTTTAGTTTATATTGCACAGGTATTACTGAAAATGATATAATATAGTCCCATATTTTGTCATTTTATATAAAAAAATATATATATACACTATATACAGTATTAACTATATACACTGAGTTGTTGTTCACTTGTACCTATCGTGGGTAATATGTGTGTCAGCACTGTGTCGAAATCATTGTCTTCACGATTGTGTTGACATTCACTCTTGCTAACGTCATTTGTGTTGGCCATTTTTTTTTTCTAGTTTACCTTGTAACTTAATTTATATGTTTCCACTAGGTAGCTTTAATTAATAAATGTTTAATACAGTTCTTTTAATCGCTCACTGAGTAACTGTGATGGTATATTTTCTTTATCACTTTGTAGATATAATAATGTATTGCTGTATGTATGAAACACGTATTTTATGTAGGTATAAATGGTAACACTCGTTGGTAGTAAATAAATGTTATAATAAATGAATGAATATATACAGTGTAGAATATTTATTGTTGGTGATTATTTAGTGTTTGAGTTATGCAGATAACTGAAGTAAGTATGTGTATTTAAGCTGTAACTATACAGCACGTTTTATATTATGTTTGTGCAGAAGCTTATTGTCTATCACTGTATATTGTATAAATGAAGTAACCATGTAACTCACTAATTTTTACCGTGGTGGGAATTGTGTGAGTGGTGGTGCAAGTGGTGAGTTGACTGACGTGGCGTCTTTTCAGCAAGCACGCATGATGACCTCAACTTCCCACACTGGTAGCTGTGGTGAGTGAATGAGTAATGATGAGCAACTTGAGTGAAGATGAGTGAGTACGATGAGTTATGAGTCGTGTCTCACTCTTTGTTTGTTTGTTCCGTTTTTCTATGTCGATGTTTTGTCGGTCCTTTTCTCTAGTGATTTACTCGTTGTGGGATGAAGACTGCCGCTACTTGTAGGTGCGTGTAGAAGATTATACAGACGACGTAGAGTTGTTAATTGTAGTTGATTGTAGATGGTTGTAGTTTGCTGATTCGTCGTAGAAATTGCAAGATCGTATCAATATTTTGTTAAACTACTTGCAAGGCGTCGTGTGATCTCTTCACCTCTGCATCAGCATGATGATCGGGGAGACGGAGGGGGCTGGTTGGAGAGAAGTGTCAGGAGCTGGTTGTAAGTTGTTGGTTGTGAGAGGCATTCTTTTCAATCTTGATATTTTGTAGGAATTCAATGTTGATTCGTAGACGAGGTTCGTATCCCACAGCTGCCACCAAATGTCATAAAAGACTGTAACTCCTTTGTGGTTACTTGTAGTTGAGTTATATATACAGTATATTAGACTTGTGGACGAGCGGTTATTATACTGGAGTAGCTTGTAGTAGATAATCTTCTTTCCCATTTGTCATGTAGTGACAGGAGAGGTAAAGAATAGTATGGGACTATTTTTATTTGTCTTGGAAATGTTAACAAGTCTCTCACACAGAGCGGAGTATAGAGTCCAGTCCCGCTAGCTATCTCTCTGTCTCTCTCTCTCCCAAGTTGCTAAGCCCTTCTCCCCATTACCTGCCTGTTCTATGGCTAACCTCCGTCTGAGCTCTCTTTCCTAAATTCTGGTGAAACAGAAGATGTATCACATGTGTTCCCTGTGATGGAAAGTTCTAGAAGACTGTGTGTGAGTATGTGTGTATGTGTGTGTATGGTCACTAGGGCTTTGTTCACTGGTGGATTGCTGACAACTAACTGCATCATCTCCTTGAGTTGGCCACTGTCGTAAGCTTTCCTCAGTGTAATTCTGCAAGCTCATTTCCCATCATCTGACTCCCTGCTTCTATCTGTCTCTCTATCTATCTATTTATCTATCTATCTATTATGATTTGTAATTATAATATGGAGTCCTAATACATTGCTCGGCCGCGCGAAAATGGCGTACCATCGACAGTTAATAGTCATAACATATTAATACATATTATATACACATTATAATGAACTTATAAGCTAATTAAGTGAAATACATAATATTGTAAAAGTAACATAATTGTATGAATATTGTATACATATAATATTTATAGTAAAAAGTGATTATTCAGTAATATTACATTTTAAACAAGTTGTATATATATTTGAATAAATGCAATGGTTGTTGTATAACACTTTGTAAGACGTGCATGTACAACAGACGTACGCATATAATTGTGCAATGGTAATACTGCTAGGTTATACATTACATAGAGTTATCACTTTAGTAATGTCTAATATTTCACCTAACTTGTATGATGATACTGGTAATACAGAATTGTGCTATAATTGTATGACTTATAATATTGTACTAACATTGTGTTACTCCATAATTGTAACAAGTGTAACATAATGCAATCGTTTGTCGTTACATAACTGTTACATATCGTTTGTAGTTACATAACTGTAGCAAGTGTAACATAATGCAATCGTTTGTCGTTACATAATTGTTACATATCGTTTGTAGTTACATAATTGTAGCAAGTGTAACATAGTGCAATCGTTTGTCGTTACATAATTGTTACATATCGTTTGTAGTTACATAATTGTAATAAGTGTAACATAATGCAATCGTTTGTCGTTATATAATTATAATATGGAGTTACATAATTGTTATAATTGCAGTCCTAACATATGCTGCGGTCGATGATAGTGATGATGTGTCATGCCACTTGCTTGTGGAGACAACAATTTTGCTTTTTTTTTTTTTGTAGTTTATGTGGTATTTTGGCATATGTAGTAACACTTACACTTATTTTCATTTGTTTGTTATGTGATCTTACTCTATTTCTTTTTTCTTTCTTACTTTTTCTTTCTTTCTTTCTTTTTTTTTTGTATGTATTGATTTTCTATAGTTTGTTTTTCTTCGCTTGTGTACGCTTTTTCCATGTTGTTCATGGTTGCATAATTACTGGCTAATTTCCTTGGGATACTTTTTTAAAGTTTAGTTTATATTGCACAGGTATTACTGAAAATGATATAATATAGTCCCATATTTTGTCATTTTATATAAAAAAAATATATATATACACTATATACAGCATTAAGTATATACACTGAGTTGTTGTTCACTTGTACCTATCGTGGGTAATATGTGTGTCAGCACTGTGTGGAAATCATTGTCTTCACGATTGTGTTGACGTTCACTCTTGCTAACGTCATTTGTGTTGGCCATTTTTTTTTTCTAGTTTACCTTGTAACTTAATTTATATGTTTCCACTAGGTAGCTTTAATTAATAAATGTTTAATACAGTTCTTTTAATCGCTGACTGAGTAACTGTGATGGTATATTTTCTTTATCACTTTGTAGATATAATAATGTATAGCTGTATGTATGAAACACGTATTTTATGTAGGTATAAATGGAAACACTCGTTGGTAGTAAATAAATGTTATAATAAATGAATGAATATATACAGTGTAGAATATTTATTGTTGGTGATTATTTAGTGTTTGAGTTATGCAGATAACTGAAGTAAGTATGTGTATTTAAGCTGTAACTATACAGCACGTTTTATATGTTTGTGCAGAAGCTTATTGTCTATCACTGTATATTGTATAAATGAAGTAACTATGTAACTCGCTAATTTTTACCGTGGTGGGAATTGTGTGAGTGGTGGTGCAAGTGGTGAGTTGACTGACGTGGCGTCTTTTCAGCAAGCACGCATGATGACCTCAACTTCCCACACTGGTAGCTGTGGTGAGTGAATGAGTAGTGATGAGCAACTTGAGTGAAGATGAGTGAGTACGATGAGTTATCAGTCGTGTCTCACTCTTCGTTTGTTTGTTCCGTTTTTCTATGTCGATGTTTTGTCGGTCCTTTTCTCTAGTGATTTACTCGTTGTGGGATGAAGACTGCCGCTACTTGTAGGTGCGTGTAGAAGATTATACAGACGACGTAGAGTTGTTAATTGTAGTTGATTGTAGATGGTTGTAGTTTGCTGATTCATCGTAGAAATTGCAAGATCGTATCAATATTTTGTTAAACTACTTGCAAGGCGTCGTGTGATCTCTTCACCTCTGCATCAGCATGATGATCGGGGAGACGGAGGGGGCTGGTTGGAGAGAAGTGTCAGGAGCTGGTTGTAAGTTGTTGGTTGTGAGAGGTATTCTTTTCAATCTTGATATTTTGTAGGAATTCAATGTTGATTCGTAGACGAGGTTCGTATCCCACCGCTGCCACCAAATGTCATAAAAGACTGTAACTCCTTTGTGGTTACTTGTAGTTGAGTTATATATACAGTATATTAGACTTGTGGACGAGCGGTTATTATACTGGAGTAGCTTGTAGTAGATAATCTTCTTTCCCATTTGTCATGTAGTGACAGGAGAGGTAAAGAATAGTATGGGACTATTTTTATTTGTCTTGGAAATGTTAACAAGTCTCTCACACAGAGCGGAGTATAGAGTCCAGTCCCGCTAGCTATCTCTCTGTCTCGCTCTCTCTGTCTCTCTCTCTCAAGTTGCTAAGCCCTTCTCCCCATTACCTGCCTGTTCTATGGCTAACCTCCGTCTGAGCTCTCTTTCCTAAATTCTGGTGAAACAGAAGATGTATCACATGTGTTCCCTGTGATGGAAAGTTCTGGAAGACTGTGTGTGAGTATGTGTGTATGTGTGTGTATGGTCACTAGGGCTTTGTTCACTGGTGGATTGCTGACAACTAACTGCATCATCTCCTTGAGTTAAGAGTGTGTAAGCATGTTTAGCATTGCTCGATTCTAGCAGACACAATACCTTCTCATCATCTGACTCCCTGCTTCTATCTGTCTCTCTATCTATCTATTTATCTATCTATCTATTATGATTTGTAATTATAATATGGAGTCCTAATACATTGCTCGGCCGCGCGAAAATGGCGTACCATCGACAGTTAATAGTCATAACATATTAATACATATTATATACACATTATAATGAACTTATAAGCTAATTAAGTGAAATACATAATATTGTAAAAGTAACATAATTGTATGAATATTGTATACATATAATATTTATAGTAAAAAGTGATTATTCAGTAATATTACATTTTAAACAAGTTGTATATATATTTGAATAAATGCAATGGTTGTTGTATAACACTTTGTAAGACGTGCATGTACAACAGACGTACGCATATAATTGTGCAATGGTAATACTGCTAGGTTATACATTACATAGAGTTATCACTTTAGTAATGTCTAATATTTCACCTAACTTGTATGATGATACTGGTAATACAGAATTGTGCTATAATTGTATGACTTATAATACTGTACTAACATTGTGTTACTACATAATTGTAACAAGTGTAACATAATGCAATCGTTTGTCGTTACATAATTGTTACATATCGTTTGTAGTTACATAACTGTAGCAAGTGTAACATAATGCAATCGTTTGTCGTTACATAATTGTTACATATCGTTTGTAGTTACATAATTGTAGCAAGTGTAACATAATGCAATCGTTTGTCGTTACATAATTGTTACATATCGTTTGTTGTTACATAATTGTAATAAGTGTAACATAATGCAATCGTTTGTCGTTACATAATTATAATATGGAGTTACATAATTGTTATAATTGCAGTCCTAACATATGCTGCGGTCGATGATAGTGATGATGTGTCATGCCACTTGCTTGTGGAGACAACAATTTTGCTTTTTTTTTTTTTTTTTTGTAGTTTATGTGGTATTTTGGCATATGTAGTAACACTTACACTTATTTTCATTTGTTTGTTATGTGATCTTACTCTATGTCTTTTTTCTTTCTTATTTTTTCTTTCTTTCTTTTTTTTTTTTGTATGTATTGATTTTCTATAGTTTGTTTTTCTTCGCTTGTGTACGCTTTTTCCATGTTGTTCATGGTTGCATAATTACTGGCTAATTTCCTTGGGATACTTTTTTAAAGTTTAGTTTATATTGCACAGGTATTACTGAAAATGATATAATATAGTCCCATATTTTGTCATTTTATATAAAAAAAATATATATATACACTATATACAGTATTAAGTATATACACTGAGTTGTTGTTCACTTGTACCTATCGTGGGTAATATGTGTGTCAGCACTGTGTGGAAATCATTGTCTTCACGATTGTGTTGAAGATGTTCATTCTTGCTAACGTCATTTGTGTTGGCCATTTTTTTTTCTAGTTTACCTTGTAACTTAATTTATATGTTTCCACTAGGTAGCTTTAATTAATAAATGTTTAATACAGTTCTTTTAATCGCTGACTGAGTAACTGTGATGGTATATTTTCTTTATCACTTTGTAGATATAATAATGTATAGCTGTATGTATGAAACACGTATTTTATGTAGGTATAAATGGAAACACTCGTTGGTAGTAAATAAATGTTATAATAAATGAATGAATATATACAGTGTAGAATATTTATTGTTGGTGATTATTTAGTGTTTGAGTTATGCAGATAACTGAAGTAAGTATGTATATTTAAGCTGTAACTATACAGCACGTTTTATATGTTTGTGCAGAAGCTTATTGTCTATCACTGTATATTGTATAAATGAAGTAACTATGTAACTCGCTAATTTTTACCGTGGTGGGAATTGTGTGAGTGGTGGTGCAAGTGGTGAGTTGACTGACGTGGCGTCTTTTCAGCAAGCACGCATGATGACCTCAACTTCCCACACTGGTAGCTGTGGTGAGTGAATGAGTAGTGATGAGCAACTTGAGTGAAGATGAGTGAGTACGATGAGTTATGAGTCGTGACTCTGGTGTTTTGCTGCATGTCTTGACCTCTGCGTCAGCGATGGAGGTAAGCGGGAGAGAGTGGTGGGGGTTTGTGTGCTAGTTGCTTTGGTCTTTCCTCTAGTTTTTACTTGCTTTGTTTTATATTCTGCCGCTACTTGTAGGTGCGTGTAGAAGATTATACAGACGACGTAGAGTTGTTAATTGTAGTTGATTGTAGATGGTTGTAGTTTGCTGATTCGTCGTAGAAATTGCAAGATCGTATCAATATTTTGTTAAACTACTTGCAAGGCGTCGTGTGATCTCTTCACCTCTGCATCAGCATGATGATCGGGGAGACGGAGGGGGCTGGTTGGAGAGAAGTGTCAGGAGCTGGTTGTAAGTTGTTGGTTGTGAGAGGTATTCTTTTCAATCTTGATATTTTGTAGGAATTCAATGTTGATTCGTAGACGAGGTTCGTATCCCACCGCTGCCACCAAATGTCATAAAAGACTGTAACTCCTTTGTGGTAACTTGTAGTTGAGTTATATATACAGTATATTAGACTTGTGGACGAGCGGTTATTATACTGGAATAGCTTGTAGTAGATAATCTTCTTTCCCATTTGTCATGTAGTGACAGGAGAGGTAAAGAATAGTATGGGACTATTTTTATTTGTCTTGGAAATGTTAACAAGTCTCTCACACAGAGCGGAGTATAGAGTCCAGTCCCGCTAGCTATCTCTCTGTCTCGCTCTCTCTGTCTCTCTCTCTCAAGTTGCTAAGCCCTTCTCCCCATTACCTGCCTGTTCTATGGCTAACCTCCGTCTGAGCTCTCTTTCCTAAATTCTGGTGAAACAGAAGATGTATCACATGTGTTCCCTGTGATGGAAAGTTCTAGAAGACTGTGTGTGAGTATGTGTGTATGTGTGTGTATGGTCACTAGGCGCTGTCATGTGCCTATCAAGCATTCCTTGAGTTAAGAGTGTGTAAGCATGTTTAGCATTGCTCGATTCTAGCAGACACAATACCTTCTCATCATCTGACTCCCTGCTTCTATCTGTCTCTCTATCTATCTATTTATCTATCTATCTATTATGATTTGTAATTATAATATGGAGTCCTAATACATTGCTCGGCCGCGCGAAAATGGCGTACCATCGACAGTTAATAGTCATAACATATTAATACATATTATATACACATTATAATGAACTTATAAGCTAATTAAGTGAAATACATAATATTGTAAAAGTAACATAATTGTATGAATATTGTATACATATAATATTTATAGTAAAAAGTGATTATTCAGTAATATTACATTTTAAACAAGTTGTATATATATTTGAATAAATGCAATGGTTGTTGTATAACACTTTGTAAGACGTGCATGTACAACAGACGTACGCATATAATTGTGCAATGGTAATACTGCTAGGTTATACATTACATAGAGTTATCACTTTAGTAATGTCTAATATTTCACCTAACTTGTATGATGATACTGGTAATACAGAATTGTGCTATAATTGTATGACTTATAATATTGTACTAACATTGTGTTACTACATAATTGTAACAAGTGTAACATAATGCAATCGTTTGTCGTTACATAATTGTTACATATCGTTTGTAGTTACATAACTGTAGCAAGTGTAACATAATGCAATCGTTTGTCGTTACATAATTGTTATATATCGTTTGTAGTTACATAATTGTAGCAAGTGTAACATAATGCAATCGTTTGTCGTTACATAATTGTTACATATCGTTTGTAGTTACATAATTGTAATAAGTGTAACATAATGCAATCGTTTGTCGTTACATAATTATAATATGGAGTTACATAATTGTTATAATTGCAGTCCTAACATATGCTGCGGTCGATGATAGTGATGATGTGTCATGCCACTTGCTTGTGGAGACAACAATTTTGCTTTTTTTTTTTTTTTTTTGTAGTTTATGTGGTATTTTGGCATATGTAGTAACACTTACACTTATTTTCATTTGTTTGTTATGTGATCTTACTCTATTTCTTTTTTCTTTCTTATTTTTTCTTTCTTTCTTTTTTTTTTTGTATGTATTGATTTTCTATAGTTTGTTTTTCTTCGCTTGTGTACGCTTTTTCCATGTTGTTCATGGTTGCATAATTACTGGCTAATTTCCTTGGGATACTTTTTTAAAGTTTAGTTTATATTGCACAGGTATTACTGAAAATGATATAATATAGTCCCATATTTTGTCATTTTATATAAAAAAATATATATATACACTATATACAGTATTAAGTATATACACTGAGTTGTTGTTCACTTGTACCTATCGTGGGTAATATGTGTGTCAGCACTGTGTGGAAATCATTGTCTTCACGATTGTGTTGACGTTCACTCTTGCTAACGTCATTTGTGTTGGCCATTTTTTTTTTTCTAGTTTACCTTGTAACTTAATTTATATGTTTCCACTAGGTAGCTTTAATTAATAAATGTTTAATACAGTTCTTTTAATCGCTCACTGAGTAACTGTGATGGTATATTTTCTTTATCACTTTGTAGATATAATAATGTATAGCTGTATGTATGAAACACGTATTTTATGTAGGTATAAATGGTAACACTCGTTGGTAGTAAATAAATGTTATAATAAAGGAATGAATATATACAGTGTAGAATATTTATTGTTGGTGATTATTTAGTGTTTGAGTTATGCAGATAACTGAAGTATGTGTATTTAAGCTGTAACTATACAGCACGTTTTATATTATGTTTGTGCAGAAGCTTATTGTCTATCACTGTATATTGTATAAATGAAGTAACTATGTAACTCACTAATTTTTACCGTGGTGGGAATGGTGTGAGTGGTGGTGCAAGTGGTGAGTTGACTGACGTGGCGTCTTTTCAGCAAGCACGCATGATGACCTCAACTTCCCACACTGGTAGCTGTGGTGAGTGAATGAGTAGTGATGAGTAACTTGAGTGAAGATGAGTGAGTAAGATGAGTTATGAGTCGTGTCTCACTCTTCATTTGTTTGTTCCGTTTTTCTATGTCGATGTTTTCTCGGTCCTTTTCTCTAGTGATTTACTCGTTGTGGGATGAAGACTGCCGCTACTTGTAGGTGCGTGTAGAAGATTATACAGACGACGTAGAGTTGTTAATTGTAGTTGATTGTAGATGATTGTAGTTCGCTGATTCGTCATAGAAATTGCAAGATCGTATCAATATTTTGTTAAACTACTTGCAAGGCGTCGTGTGATCTCTTCACCTCTGCATCAGCATGATGATCGGGGAGACGGAGGGGGCTGGTTGGAGAGAAGTGTCAGGAGCTGGTTGTAAGTTGTTGGTTGTGAGAGGTATTCTTTTCAATCTTGATATTTTGTAGGAATTCAATGTTGATTCGTAGACGAGGTTCGTATCCCACCGCTGCCACCAAATGTCATAAAAGACTGTAACTCCTTTGTGGTTACTTGTAGTTGAGTTATATATATATTAGACTTGTGGACGAGCGGTTATTATACTGGAGTAGCTTGTAGTAGATAATCTTCTTTCCCATTTGTCATGTAGTGACAGGAGAGGTAATGAATAGTATGGGACTATTTTTATTTGTCTTGGAAATGTTAACAAGTCTCTCACACAGAGCGGAGTATAGAGTCCAGTCCCGCTAGCTATCTCTCTGTCTCGCTCTCTCTGTCTCTCTCTCTCAAGTTGCTAAGCCCTTCTCCCCATTACCTGCCTGTTCTATGGCTAACCTCCGTCTGAGCTCTCTTTCCTAAATTCTGGTGAAACAGAAGATGTATCACATGTGTTCCCTGTGATGGAAAGTTCTAGAAGCCTGTGTGTGAGTATGTGTGTATGTGTGTGTATGGTCACTAGGCATTGTCGTGTGCCTATCAAGCATTCCTTGAGTTAAGAGTGTGTAAGCATGTTTAGCATTGCTCGATTCTCGCAGACACAATACCTTCTCATCATCTGACTCCCTGCTTCTATCTGTCTCTCTATCTATCTATTTATCTATCTATCTATTATGATTTGTAATTATAATATGGATTCCTAATACACCTGATTTATTCACAGGTTAGGGTTTCACAGTCGTTTTCTGTCCCCTGATGCTATGGATTGGTTAGATATGGATATCACGTTACTCCCACTGTTTCCCTTCCCCCCTGTCTTCCTCTCACCATGCTGTATTAACGAGCACATACTCCGTCTCTGTTTATGTTTGGAAAAGATCCAAGTCAAGCCGCAACTATTATATCCTGAGTGTCATGAAAATTTCATCATGTGAATATGATCATCTAATGTCACTGGTGAAAATGGCACTATATTGTTTTTAACTTGGCATAAATTTGCCATCTCCGTCTTGAATACGTGGTTTTAACAACAGATTGACACCAGACTATAATGCTAATCACGAAGCAATGTTATTGATATGATACAGGGCCATAGGATCGTGTTATTATGCCCAGGAGCTTCATGAAATAAGCTGCAGAAGGAAAAAAACTGGGCCAAGTTAAGATTAAAAGACGGTAATACCGAATCAGAGTTTGCTCGTAACAGGAGTTTGAGAAATTATAGTTCTATTATTAATAATGCCTCATCTAATTATCCGTACAACAGCCAATATATATATATATATATATATATATATATATATATATATATATATAATGAACAGAGATGAATGTGAAATTATCAATAGTTTCGTTAATTCCGAATTAATATGCCTCATGTACATCTTGGGTATATGATAAGCAGTTCATAATTAACCGACACCATCCGTTCACTGGATAATTTTCCTTGCATAAAACTGACATGTTTCACGGCGCAAAAACTGAGTTAATGAATTGCCCACCATCATCACGTGCACGCCGGCTAGGTGGTCGCTGGCCGAGAGAGAGAGAGAGGGGGAGAGAGAGAGAGAGGGGGGGGGAGTTAGATTTATGCCTATCTACTGCACGAGGGTAATTAAGGTTGAGTCAGTTTTAGTTAAGATCCAATTATCATCTCGAACACGACCCACACACCTGTACTACATCAATTACTGTATCTGGCGCTAGATACTGATAGATTTATTATAATCTTTATTTTATAATAACCCTGTAAATAACAGATACCAGTGCTCCATTGCCTTTGACCACTCATCACTTTTTCAGACTATGGTCAGGCATCTCAACTGAACCGATGTTCATATTTGGTTTTCATTTGTTCGTTATTCTTTGAAAAGGAAAACTTGTCGAAGGCTTTGTCTTTGCGTCCTTCATTTTCTACATACAGTATTTATATAAGAAAAACTAAAGCTAGAAAAAAATGGATGCTAATGTATTTTCGCGGAGAAGCTGAATTTCAATTTGGTGTATGACGTGTGAATGTGTGCTGTTTCAGACAGTTCAGGAAATCCATCATGACCACAAAACCAGTGTGGCGTGGATGACATTTTGCTAAACGAAATAATAACAGGATTTTGTTTCTAACAAAGGCTTTCCCTATTCTTGCTTACGAATTGGAAGCCTGGAATCCAACAATGTCATTAGAGCTAAAAATCACTACAGTATAGTCACGACCACGCCTGCTTTACGCATACAAGTATACAGTATGTCATAAAATGGTATTATTGTATCTGGCTTACACGTAACTTGCAAGAGAAACTCCATAAAAGAAAAGGTGTATTATGTGTAGAAGTACAGTATAGCTCTAGAAATAATAAAAACTGACGAGACTGTTGTGGCTGCTGATACAAGTATACTTTAGTTTTATTCTAGACCAAGGTGACAGCCCTTGCTGTAAATGGCTGAAATCTGTTCATTAACTCCTTCAGCACTATGACGCCTTGTTATTCCGACTACCGTCATATGATACTATACAGCTCAGGAGAGACCCTCCCGTACAGAATGGGCTAACACTTATCGCGACGAGATGCCACGCCCAAGCTCAATACGATTGTCTGATAGCAACAATAATATAATCAAGAGCTCCCACGTCTGGCAAGTGTTAATAGAAGGCAGGACACGACTCAACCCTCGCAGATGTAGAACGTTACATGTTTGGATTTTGAGGGGGGGGGGGGAAATGGTCAGTGAACCGCCCTTCGCTTTCCGACTCGTAGTCGTGAATCTGTAGGGTTATCCCCTGAAGCATTTTTAAAGTACCCGGCGCCTTTACCCCTGGGTGACGTTGAGCTGTAGAAGATTAAGCTGAATGAAATAACTTGGTTGGCAGTCAGAATAAAAGTAAAAAAATCTCATTTCTTAAAAATGCTTAAGCCCTTATACAGTATTTTTTAAAAGTATATTCTTGCTTCCTGCAAACGATATTCAGTCTTGGAAAGATATCTGATGCCATATGTGTTAATGATGGATGAATTTAACGTGATCAGTCCGAAACGTATATAACAAGTCCCAGTATAATCGTTGAGAAGTGAATGGAGTATGATAAAAACTGTCTCCAGTCGAAGGGGTTAAAGATGGCTGCACCTAACCTCAGTAGCCGGAAAAGTCAGTCGTAAAAAAACAGTATACTCGTGTGAAGATAGCAGGTTTATATCATAATTGTACTAAAGAAGAGATAGACACATTTACACACAGTTCACAGTGGCTGGTTAACCTTGTACAAATGGATGGATGTGGAATTAGGATGGCGCCGGTGGCCACTCTCACATGCAGGGTGTTCAGTACAATAAAGCCAGGTGTACTGTATAATCAGGTTATGTCCCACCCTGTACCTGCCTCACCTTCCCTTGAACACCTGGGCAGGGATGAACAAACACACTTACTAGCAATTCCCTTCAGTAACTAAAACGTGTCTTTGGCAGGAAAAAAAAAAAAAACAGAGGAAGAGAAATACTCTGCTTCCCCTGTCCAAATACTGGGGAATTATAATGCAATAGCTTCATGCCCGTCCTGCTGTCCAAAAACTTATTACAGGTAAAACATTATTAAACAAATATTATTAAAACAAATGACTTGTAATAATCTAAAGGTGAATGTAGGGAAGAGTAAAGTGATGGTCTTTGAGAGAGGTGAAGTTAGTGAATGTACAGCGAGGTTGGATGGTGAGGAATTGGAAAATGTGAGTACGTTTAAGTACTTGGGTAGTGTGATGAGTAAGGATGGAGGTTTGGAGGGTGAAGTGCTTGAAAGGGTATAGCAGGGAAGAAAGGTTGCTGGTTCTTTGAAAGCAGTGATAAGAAACAGGGAAGTGAGCATGGAAGTGAAAAAGTTACTACATGACAGTATTGTGATACCAACTCTAACGTACGGAAGTGAAGCTTGGACATTGTTGGAAGGACACAAGTCAAGAGTGAGAGCAGTGGAAATGAGTTATTTAAGAGGAGCCTGTGGAGTCACGTGGAGAGAAGGCTGACGAATGAGGATATAAAGGAGCGTTGTGGTGTGGATGTGGATGTGATAGGAAGCGTTATGAGGAACACACTGAGGTGGTTTGGCCATGTGGAGAGGATGGAGGGCGAAAGACTGACGAAGAGAGTGTATGTGAGTGAGGTGGAGGGGGGAAGAGGGAGGGGGAGGCCGAGGATGAGATGGAGGGATGGGGTGGAGAGGTATATGAGAGAGGGGTGTGTGAGTTGGGAGCAGGGCAGTGAAATGGCGGGGGACAGGGCGACTTGGAGGCGATTTGTTTGTGGCCACCCCAAACGGGATTGAGGCGTCTGGCAATAGATAGATAGATAGATAGACTTGTAATAATGTTTTACCTGTAATAGGTTTCTGCAGATCAAGACATACAGGAAGCGTTTGCATTCTAATTTCCAAGTTTTTGATGTAAATATCTTGAAATCTATTCCATGCCTTAGCCAAGATATATTTTGGAAGGAAGAAAAATTAGACATGAGAGGAGTATATAAGGTCTTTTTTCCTTTCTTGCGAATAACTTACGTCCACATCCCTCGTAACTTTCGCATAGAGGGTTTCCAGTGAAGTAATCGAACATGTATAGTCAGGTTGCGTTCCATCTTATTGCTTCTCCTGCACACCCGGCTAAGAATGTATAAACAAATATAATATTTCCCTGCCGTGTTGTTTTACAGAAGGGACGAAGAAGGGCGAGTGCATAATTTTATAATGTCACTTTTCCTTCTTGAAAAAATGAACCTTCTGAGGCAAATTATCTTCAGTTGTTCCTATGAAAGATAAAAGAAGTAACGTCCAAATTCCACTCATGTGACATTCTTCCTGCAGAGCAAACTTTAATTATGAAAGAAATGTGATAGCAAGACATTTGTAAGAAAGAAATGGAAGGAAAATGTAGAATCTACCAGCGTTCCTCGTTTCTAATCAAAAAGAAAAAAAAAAGACTTTAGAGGAAACTTATTGTATGCAAATGCAAATAAAGGAAAATATGGAAACTCTCATATTCTTGATACAAAACCAGGCTTGGTTAGAAGGTAACTTATTGTAGGTTATTTGCAGGAAGGATACGAGATGCTATAAGGATTCAGAAGCTCTCTATGTCTTCTTTCCAGCAAACAAATCTCGGTTACAGTATCAAAAGATGTTCACGGAAGTGAGAGGAAAACTGTAGAAACTTTCCTTCCTCTCATTCTACCCACCCACCCAATGCAGAGTTACGCTGGAGAAAATGATCGTAAGTTTATAAGGATATACCAGCTTAAGTTGCTCTAGCTTCTCACATGCCTCAGTTCCTCAAAGCACAACATCTGACTTCACCTGACCAGACCTAACCTGGTCACGGGACATGCCTAATCTAACGTAACCTAACTTAATATAACCATGAGAGGTCCACACAGACGAATACAAAAGTTTGATGGAAAGAAAAATAAATAAAAGTCGAGATGAAGAAGGGATTAAGATTTTTGTTCGTTTTTGTTCAGTATTTTCACATTTCTTTTTAATATCTTGATCCCTAGAAATATTTCATAGCTCTTCCGTATGTATTGGGTTTAATTTTTTTCTTTCCCTCTCCCCCCTCTTTTTCTCCCTGTCCCTGTCCCTCTTTATACTGTACAATGTTCGAGTCTTAATAATCCCTACCCGAAGAAGATGAGCATCTCAAAAGATTGTGAGCATGTTTCCCCTCCTTCCCTATCTATCTATCTATCTATCTATATCTATCTATCTATCCGTATATATATATATATATATATATATATATATATATATATATATATATATATATATATATATATGTTATGATGTGGCAGGGGTAAACCAGCTCTGCTGTCGGGCCCTGCTGCGGATGTCACTGATTGCATTGCGTGGTTGACCCTTGTGTGGTGTGGTGCGGTGAGGATCTGTCCGTTCTCCCTTTTGGGACTAAGATGCGAATGAATGTGTTTGAATGGATGAGTAAATGGGGAGTGTGTCGTCCTGTCTCGGCTACCTCCCTTTCCTTGGGGGAAGCAGCCAAGGTATATCTACATACCTAGGCTGCTTCCCCCAAGGAAAGGGAGGTAGCCGAGACAGGACAACACACTCCCCATTTACTCATCCATTGAAACACATTCATTCGCATCTTAGCCCCAAAGGGAAGAACGGACAGATCCTCACCGCACCACACCGCACAAGGGTCAACTGCACAATGCAATCAGTGACATTTGCAGCAGGACCCGACAGCAGAGCTGGTTTACCCCTGCCACATCATAACAGACTCATCCCCTTACCCACACCTGACCTGAAATAGCTGATCAGACCAAATGCGGGAGAATATCCCCTCAGGGCTGCGTCATCACTCATTCATTCACAATTTCTCTCCATTTATTTCTGTCATGCATAGCCACTCTCCCTTGTTCAACAGACATCCCTCTCGCATCCAGCGCTCTTTTCACACTGTCCATCCATCCTATTTGTGGTCTTCCTCTCAGCCTTACACATCTCACATCAGATCTAGTTATCTTTTTCACCAATCGCTCCTTATCCATTCTCTCCATGTGCCCAAACCATCGCAACACCCTCTGCTCAACTCTACCAGCCATCTCCCGAACAACTCCAGTTCTCCTTTGCACTTCATCGTTCCGCACTCGATCCATACGCGTCACTCCACACATACTCCTCAGACACCTCATCTCCATTACATTCAATCTTTTCCTCTCTGTTACACCCATATTCCATGTTTCAGCCCCATATAATGCAGTCGGTACCACAACACCCTCATACAGCCTTCTCTTTACATCCATTCTAAGCAAACGACATCTAAACACTGTTTTCATTCCTCCCAGCACCTTTCCTACTTCATTTATTCTAAACTTCACTTCTGCATTTATTCTTCCATCCACAGCAACATGTGACCCTAGATATTTAAAACACTCTACCTCCTCAAGCAACTCGCCATTCAAAACTATATTCATCCCCCTACCATCTACCAACCTCGTACACTTCATCACTTTACTCTTATTCTCATTTACTTTCAATTTCCTCCTTTCACACACCCTTCCAAACTCCTCTACCAACTGTCTCAATCTCTCCTCTGAATCAGTCACCAGTGCAGTATCATCTGCAAACAGCAGCTGCTTCAGATTCCACTCTCCACCATCAACATTGACCAGACTCAGACTTCCACCTAAAACTCTTGCATTCACCACCCTTACAATACCATCCATGTAAATATTAAACAACCAAGGCGACATCACACATCCCTGTCGCAGCCCCACTCTCACAGGAAACCAATCACTCACAGCATTTTCCACTCTTACACACGCTCTACTATTTACATAAAAACTTTTCACCCCTTTTAGTAACCTACCATCAAGTCCATACAATCTTAAAACAGTCCACAAAGCCTCCCTATCAGTTCTATCATACGCTTTCTCTAAATCCATAAATGCCCAAAACACATCCTTGCCTTTCGCTAAATACTTTTCACACACTTGTCTCACCGCAAACACCTGATCCACGCATCCCCTCCCTCTCCTAAAGCCACACTGCTCATCACCAACCACTCCCTCTGTACCCTCTCTAACTCTCATAATTAACGCTCTACCATACACCTTACCTACAACACTCAACAGACTTATACCCCTAAAGCTAGTACATTCATACCTATCACCCTTGCCTTTATACAACGGGGCCACACAAGCACTTGCCCAGTCAACTGGCACCATACCTTTCACAAAGCTCACATTCAACAATCTTACTAACCAGTCAACAATAGTCACTCCACCACCCTTCAGGCATTCTACAGCACACCCATCCATACCTGCAGCTTTCCCTGTTTTCATCTCCTTTACTGCCTTCTCCACTTCCTCCTTCGTGATCAAAGAATCATTCAACTCTCCCAACACATTTATTCTGTGGGAAATATTTTCCCCCAGAGCAGTTGCGCTCTCTATTTTTATCATTGTTATCCCTGGTTAAAGGCAGAGGAAAAATCGAGACCGTTGTTAATTGATCAAGCGGTTTTAATAACCCAGAAATTACGTTCTCTTTAATAATTCTTGTTATTGATAAATTAAATGCTACTGCATTTAACCCCCGTGGACAACTATACATTATAAATACATGTAATTATGGTATTTTCCACTGACCTAAACTGCGTCTGCACGTTAGAATGACGTGGCGAGTAGGGAAAGATTCTCATGTTAAGCAGATGTGGAATTAAGATATTTACACAGTTAAGGGAATATTTGGTCTAACTTTAGTTTAAGTAAAACTAAGATTAATTTGTTAGATTTGCCCTGTACATATCATAATGTAATTTAACTGTATTTAGTACTGTAAATAATTAATAGTTGGCAACCTACCATTCTATGAGGGAGGTGGGTCTTGCCGCACACCGCACTCTGCTCCTAGTTCTCGTGGAGTTAACACACTCTGCTCCCAGACCTCGTGGAGTTGGCGCTCTGTTCCTGGTCACTCTCAAGCTAGGTTGTGCATGTGCACCATGGGGGGGCTTGCTTGCTCAAGCGACTACACTGAGCGGCCTCATCGTCATCGGTTGTCAATCGCTCCCTCTTCACTAGCTAAGTAGCCTTTACGAATTGGCCAATTCAAGGGGGGATTAGCTATGAGATAGAAGAGAAATAGTTATTGTAGGTGAGTTAAGGTTAAGTTACGTTTCGCCTAACTGTATGAGACTTGTTTGATTTACTTAAGAGCAACTTTATAGACGAGTAGCGACCTGCGAGTTGTTTATTAGTAAATACCAGAAATTTCTTACATAGCGGTGCCCCAGGGGGGATACCGACTTGTATACATTAAATATTTTTCACATTTTGGTGCCCAGAAAGAGGACCCCGATTTGTTTACCAGAACTATTAAACATTTTTCACATTTTTGGTGCCCCGACCGAGTGAGGAAAACCGATGTGTGCCGAAGCGCTGAATGTGTTTAAAGTTGCTTTGTGGGACACAGTTTACTACTACCTTCGGTTGAAGTGGATGACGTGGACGTACGTGTCTATAGAGCTCCGGGAGGAAAGGCAAGCTCTTTCTCTGAAGAGGAAAGGCTGAATTCCGAACTAGACTGGGAGCATGACCGTACGGTCCTGTTCCTTGGAGGACGTCCATGAGGACGTGGTCAATGAAGTAGTGGAGAATATTTTAGCAGTGGTAGGAGCCATAGAGGGCTCTTGTAAATCCTCAGTAGCCATAACCCTCCTCGAGCCAAGGAACCTGCCATATGGCTCTCCAGTTTGTTATGGAACATATGAATTAATTAGCAGAGCTGTAAACCGAAAGTTCCAACGGGCCAGGAAGGGAAGGGATTTCTTACATTTTAATGCCAAGCCCTTCCAAGCAATGTGGAAAGCTGATGGTATACATTGGAACCATCATGGTAGGGAAGCGGTTCTGCAGAAATTTATAAATTATGTAGAACATAAGAATGGAGAGTTCTATGCTGTACAAGCTATGGGTGGGCCTATGGAGTATTGAGGTAATTAATTCTGAGCTCGGGGAATATGGGTGTTTTGGCAATTGAATGTGGGGATGAAATAAAACCCTAGAGGTTTAATAACCCTGGGGAAGAGGTTGAAATTATAGACCTAATCCCTACACTCCTCAAAAGTAAATGAATAATTAGCTGAACTGTAATGAATATTACGAAATTGGGAGAAGGGATAATTTGCACAATGAGGACTTAATCCCTACCCTCTTCAAAATTTAAAATAATCAAATCATTACTAAGTTGAGGTAAAATTGTGGTTGGAATTCATAATTAAATTATTAAATTAGAACTCCATCAACATGTCTGTTTCTTTATTGCAAAGATCTTCTAGTAGTAAGGCAGGATGGGTAACTAGAGCCATAAATGATTGTAACCAGTCGTTGGACCAAATACCTCTGTCCAAGGAGAGAATAAATAGTCTCCTAAATATCCTGAAAGATCGATGGAATAAGTACGAAGAGAGTTACTTAACTTTGGAAGCGGCTATAGTAAAGGCTGAGAATAAGGAACTCTTAGAGTCAGAAACTACGAAGGTTGAAAACAAATTAGAAGAATACTTAACTGTAGTAAAGACACTAGAGTCAGAATTAGCTGACACTGCCGCGGAAACACAAGTTGTGGCACAGCAGAGTAGAGCTGTGTTACCACAAATAACGCTTCCGGAATTTGATGGGGAGCAGAACTGGAAATCCTTCTGGGACCAGTTCAGATATTTGGTACACGATAGAACAGATCTCCCTAAAGTCACCAAACTTACGTATTTGTTAGGACAGGTCAAAGGAACACCATATCAACTGATAAAAGAATTACCAGTAGAAGAAAATAACTATGAGGTGGCTTTGACCATCCTTAGACAAAATGACGAAGACAGGGAACATGTTATAAATCAATTATTAAGGGCTCTAATAGACAGCATTACCTTTAGAAGCCAAGATGAGGTAAGGTGGGGCAGCCCGGGTCTAAAATAAGGGTGTCCGGAGTTCGAATCTTACTGTCGCGGCTGACTCCTTTTCTCCCTACGTGTCAAGTGGGGTTGGTGAAGGATTAGTGCCCCTCCCTGTAAAACAAGTAACTCTAAGCCTTGGCCACCCCGTTTGGGATACATGGCGTCTGGCAATGGATGGATGGATGGAATAGAATTACCCACGCCTAGGCACAATTTGGATTCCTTGCAAAGTTTTTGAATTGCAATAAGTTGTAAACTAAAGGCCTTAGGTACTTACGAAGATATTAAGACATCAGATTGAGTGCTTTCAAGAATTGTGTCCATAAAGCTACCACCGAAAACCAAGGATGCTTTGTATGGTAGGTACCAGAAGGACAATTTCTCCTGTGAAGAGATTGAGGAAGGCTTGATGCAACTCTGTAAACATTTGCAAGGAACATTAAACACTACTGAGGTCAAACAGAAGACTGAAGTAAAGAATAAACCCACTAACCAACTGATTGGGAAAGTTAAGTCAGAGAAGACAAAGTATGTGCCTAAAGAAGAGATAGGTACTTTCCTTAGCTCCTTAAAAGCTGAGGATAAATAATTAAAGCTAAGGAATAGACATGCTGAGGATATTAAGGAAGTAAAACCTTCCATGGTAAAAGACAGGAAAGTTTGTGTCTTTTGTGGTGAGCAACATTCCAGTGTATCTTGTCAACAGTACCCTGATTATGCCTCTACAGTAGGGAAGCTTCAGGAACTGGGGTGTTGTATAATCTGTATGAACTCCGAACATACTGCCGCGGACTGTAAGACTAAATTAAATCATTGCTTTAAATGCAAAAAAGATCATCATCATAGTGCTTTATGCCCTAGGATGAAAATTGAGGTTCCTAAACCTGCAAGCGTCAATATGACAATTGCAAAAGGGAATGCCCCATTAGTAATGCCAGCTGCAGTACCAATAGCAGATGTGAAAGTATGGTTTGAGAATAGAAACCAATTAGTATGTACCCTGTTTGATACGGGTGCTCAGAAAACTTTCATTCTGCAGACATTGTGGAGAAATTAAAGTTACCAGTTATCGGCAAGGTAAATCTAGCCATTACAGGATTCTTAACAACTAAGAAAGCTCAGTCTTTTGATTTAGTTAGACCTGTAATACAATTAGGCAGATATAAATGCCGTATAACAGCAGCTGTGCTTGATACTATGGAGACAAGTATATACATAAAAGGATTGAAGGAAACCTCTGATCATCTACAAAGCTCAGGGATAAAGTTGGCTAAACAGAATGTGGAATCAGATACTGTGGGTCCCATAAAAATGATAATGTTCTGATTATTGTGGAAGATTCCTACATAGGGCTTCCAAAAGGAATAAGGAACAGTTGTTCAAGAGTCCAGGAGGTAACCTTATTATGGGTCAGTTGCCTTTTCCAAAACAAGTTAAAGGAGAGGCCAAACTAGTAGACTCAGTCTTTGTTACCCCCACACAGACATTGATGGTAGCTAGAATAGGTGCAGAATTAGAACCTACTCAGATAAATGACTTGTTGGATGAAAATATTGAACTTGTACACAAACTGTGGGACCTAGACAGTGTAGGAATACACTCTGAGGAACCAATCCCTGAAGATAAAATAACATTGGACTTGTATAATCAGTCTGTGGAATTTAAGGATGGACAGTATTGAGTAGGATTACCATGGAAACTAAACCATTCAGAGTTACCAACAAATTACCAAGCAGCTAAAGCTCAGTTAAATTCTTTTCTAAGAAGGTTGAGAGATAAACCAGAACATCTGATCCTATATGATAATATTATAAGGGATCAATTGAAGAATAAATTTATAGAAGAGCTAGAATACCCTGTTAACCACAAAGAAGGACACTACTTACCACATCATGCTGTAAGCAAGGATTCAGTAACTACTCCCATAAGGATAGTATTTAACTGTAGTAGTAAAGCGTCCAAGGGATCAGCTAGTTTGAACAATTGCCTATACTCTGGACCTACACTAACAGAGAAGTTAGGGAATGTGTTACTAAGATTGAGAGAGAAACCTTACGCTTACACAGCAGACATTAGTAAGGCTTTTCTCAGAATAGGACTGAGAGATGAGGATAGGAAATTTACAAAATTCCTCTGGCCTCATGATCCTCAAAATGAGGATAGTCCATTGAAAACTTACTGTTTCCGATCGGTGCTCTTTGGCTCTTGTGCTAGTCCTTTCCTACTTTGCAACACTTTAAAGCATCATTTTGAAAATGCCAAATGTCCAGAAATAGGGCAGGCTTTTTATATGGATAATTTGCAAGGTGTTGCTGATACAGAATCGGAAGCTTTGAAGGCTTATGAAGTAGCCAATTCCGAATGTGGGAAGGCAAATTTGCTGTTACAGAGCTGGAATACAAACTCACCGCTTTTGAGGAATAAAATACAAGAGGACTATCCAGATTCTGACATTCCCAAAATTCAAAATGTGTTAGGTCTTAACTGGGATACAACAGCTGATGTAATAAGTTTGAAACCAATTAAGTTCTCTGATGTCACTCTCACCAAGAGGTCCTTGTTAAGTCAGGTTTCCAAGCTATTTGACCCATTAGGATTTGTCAGTCCTATAGTTATTAGGGGCAAATGTTTATTACAGGAGGCTTGGCGAGAAAAGTTAGACTGGGACACTGAATTGGGTGAGACATATGTGAAACAATGGGAACAGATTAGAAAGGAGTTTGAAACTACATCAAGTATATGTATTCCCCGGAAAATAAACAGTAATGAGAAGTCGCACTTACACATATTTTGTGATGCTTCTCAAAGGGCCTATGGAGCAGTAGCTTATTGTGCAATAGGAGAGGATAGTGAGATTGTTATGTCCAGAGCCAGAGTTGCGCCAATTAAAGAAAGAACCCTACCTCAAATGGAATTGGCTTCCATAGAAGTTGGAACTAAATTGGCCAGGTATATAACCACTACTAATGATACTCAGTTTGAGGATATTTACATCCGGACTGACAGTGAGATTTGTCTTTACTGGATGGGGAAGGAAGACAGCAAAATTCCTTTCGTCCGTAATAGAGTGAAGACTATTAAAGAGCTGTCTTCCAAATTTAATTTCATGCATGTGTCCTCTAAACAAAATCCAGCTGATCTGCTCTCGAGAGGTTCGACCGTAAAGAGACTGATCAAAGATAATTTGTGGTTTAAAGGTCCTAAATGGTTACTCACTTAGGATTGGCCTGAACAGAAACAGTACAGTATTGCTGAGATTAGTGTAGTGAACTTGGATCCTATAGTACCCGAGCCAGAAGTAATTGACATCAGTCGATTCTCGTCAATAAGACAACTTCTAAATACTACTAAATTGGTTGTTGAATTTTTGAATAAGAAGGTGGGGTTTCAGAAATTAGATCCCCTAGAATACTGGCTGAAAAGAGTACAAAGAAATTCTTACGGGGAAATATATAAACTTTTAGGCCAAGACACTGGAAAAGGGAATAAACTGATGAAGAATTTAGGCTTGTTCTTAGATGGAAAAGGTCTGATAAGATGTCGAGGCCGATTGGTAAAGGCTGACTTGCCCATCCAAACCAAACATCCCATTTTATTACCTAAGAGTGGATGCTTTGTACAACTTATTATAAAGGAAGCCCATGATTCCACTCTCCAAATTCGGGAAAGGTACTGGATTCCTAAGGGTAGACAGGTTATTAAAAAATATCTCAAAAACTGCATCATTTGTAGGAGGTATGAGCAGCGACCTTATATCTACCCAGGACCACCAGCCCTACCGAAGGATAGGGTGAACATAAGTCGGCCCTTCCATATAACAGAAGTGGACTACACAGGAGCTATAACTGTTACAGGTGAGGAAACTCCCCATAAAGTTTACACTTGTTTATTTACTTGTGCCTACACAAGGGCAGTCCACCTAGAATTAGCGGAAAACCTAAGCTCAGAGACATTCCTCAATGTCTTTCGCAGATTTGCCGATAGAAGGTCTTGTCCTGGCAAGTTAATAAGCGACAACGGAACTAATTTCATTGGAGCAGCACCTTTACTGTTGAACCTAATGAACGACCCAAAGGTTAAGTCGGCGCTGGGAATCCGAAATTGTATTTGGGAGTTCACAGCTCCAAGAGCTCCATGGCAAAATGGATTTACCAAAAGAATGATTGGTATTGTCAAGAACTGCCTGAAGAAAACATTACATAGAACTAAGATCACGAGAGAAGATTTAAGAACGGTAATAACTGAAATTGAAACCAGGGTTAATAATAGACCTCTGACTTATCAAGATGACACTAGCGACTCGCTAGAGGCCTTAACACCGGCTCACATGTTATATGGCAGGAAGCTCCATCCGATGCCTTGTGTGGATATCCAGGAAGAAGTTGATGATCCTAACATAGAAAATAATGATTTAGGACAACATCTGCAGGAGGGATATCAACGTCTGAAAAGGGTGCTGAATACTTGGAATAGACATTGGAGCGAAGAGTATCTTTTGAGCCTACACGAGAGGTTTTATGGAGCTCAAGCTGCCAGCAACAAATCAGTTATTAACATAGGAGATGTGGTTTTAGTGAAGACTGAACAGCCAAGATCCCAGTGGCCATTAGCTAAAGTGATCTCCACACACTCAGATTCTGAAGGGGTGCTGAGACTCGTAAAAATAAAATGCAGGGGACATACCAGTATAAAAACTATTGATAAACTGGTACCCCTTGAGTTAGCAGCCACTCCGGATCCAGAGGATGGTGAAGATCAAATGGGTCAAGAGACGCGACCTAGAACGGCTGCAGCACAGGGTTCTCGAGAACTATGGAGGGAACTTTTGGCTAAGGGTCATATTACATGATACAGCGTATCATTTTCCTCCGGCTCCAAAACTGTGGGAAATATTTTCCCCCAGAGCAGTTGCGCTCTCTATTTTTATCATAGTTATCCCTGGTTAAAGGCAGAGGAAAAATCGAGACCGTTGTTAATTGATCAAGCGGTTTTAATAACCCAGAAATTACGTTCTCTTTAATAATTCTTGTTATTGATAAATTAAATGCTACTGCATTTAACCCCCGTGGACAACTATACATTATAAATACATGTAATTATGGTATTTTCCACTGACCTAAACTGCGTCTGCACGTTAGAATGACGTGGCGAGTAGGGAAAGATTCTCATGTTAAGCAGATGTGGAATTAAGATATTTACACAGTTAAGGGAATATTTGGTCTAACTTTAGTTTAAGTAAAACTAAGATTAATTTGTTAGATTTGCCCTGTACATATCATGATGTAATTTAACTGTATTTAGTACTGTAAATAATTAATAGTTGGCAACCTACCATTCTATGAGGGAGGTGGGTCTTGCCGCACACAGCACTCTGCTCCTAGTTCTCGTGGAGTTAACACTCTCTGCTCCCAGACCTCGTGGAGTTGGCGCTCTGTTCCTGGTCACTCTCAAGCTAGGTTGTGCATGTGCACCATGGGGGGGCTTGCTTGCTCAAGCGACTACACTGAGCGGCCTCATCATCATCGGTTGTCAATCGCTCCCTCTTCACTAGCTAAGTAGCCTTTACGAATTGGCCAATTCAAGGGGGGATTAGCTATGAGATAGAAGAGAAATAGTTATTGTAGGTGAGTTAAGGTTAAGTTACGTTTCGCCTAACTCTATGAGACTCTTTTGATTTACTTAAGAGCAACTTTATAGACGAGTAGCGACCTGCGAGTTGTTTATTAGTAAATACCAGAAATTTCTTACATAGTGGTGCCCCAGGGGGGATACCGACTTGTATACATTAAATATTTTTCACATTTTGGTGCCCAGAAAGAGGGCCCCAATTTGTTTACCAGAACTATTAAACATTTTTCACATATTCCTTGCACCCTTCCATCCCCCACAATCTCAGCCACCCTTTCCTCCTCTACATTTAAAAATCTTTCAAAATACTCATCCCATCTCTTCCTTACTGCATCCATCTCAATTAACATCCTTCCACCCTCTGCTTTTACTCGTTCTTCCTTCCCAGACTCTCCCTTTCGCACCCTTTTCACCTCCTTCCAAAACATTTTCTTATTCTGTTGAAAATTCTCTGTCAGCCGCCTACCCCACCTCTCATCTGCTGCTACTTTAGCATCGTGCACAGCCCTTCTCGCCCTATTCCTCTTTTCCTTATACCTCTCATATGACATCTCATCCTTCCTCTGCAGCCACACTTCATATGCACGTCTCTTCTCAGCCACAGCTATACTTACTTCCTCTCACCACCATTCACTTCCTTTTCTTACACCACCACCCACACGTCTCACACCACACACCTCTTCTGCATGCCCCACCACGGCACTCTTAAATAACTGCCATTCCTCCTCCACACTGCCATTTTCCCGATCTTTCACTGCGTTCCACTCATCTTTCAATTTCTCCTGATACTCTATCTTTTTCTCTCTTTTATCCAACTCATATATATATATATATATATATATATATATATATATATATATATATATATATATTGTGTGTGTGTGTGTGCGCGTGTGCGTGCGTGCGTGCGTGCGTGCGTGTAGGGGGGAGGGATTCATGACTGCATGTTTGCCCAATACACACGTTGGCAACCCTCCCCCGCGTTACATTATTCATGGAGTGGCCTTGGTCTTCCTTAGTCATTTTCTGTTGTATCGTTACGCTGTGGGTCCGCATTTAAAATTTGTCTTACGATCAGTTTCCAGTCATAACAAGGATTCTTTTTGTCGAAAAGACAGGGATTGAGGCGTGCAAAATAATTGTATTTGTTGTCCTTCGTACAAAAATTAATCCTTTGTCGAAGGCTGCCATGGCTATGTAATTGTTACAGGAGACAAAGGGAGAAGAGAATGTAGTAACCACTTTTATTCTTTTATTGTAAAAACAAATGTTACTTGTACAACTAGAAAGCGCTCAGTGAGCGCATACCTCCGACAATGCCATTGCCATTAAAAAGGATCCGGATCCGGAGGCGTGGATTTAGGATCCGTATCCGGATCTGGGTCCGCCCCAAAATTAATCAATTCATTCTTGGTCCATGGAGCACCTTTCCATAACATTTTATTGAAATTCGTCAAGAACTTTTGGAGATATTAAGGGGGATACGCCGGATCCGGTCCCGAATCGGTACCAAAGTTTAAACATTTGTTCCTTGGCCCATGGCCCACACTTCCACAAAATTTTATCAAAATCCGTTCATAACTTTTTCAGTAATCCCAGATCCGGATCCGCCTCAAAATTAATCAATTCTTTCTTGTTCCATGGAGAACCTTCCCACAATATTTCATTTGAATTCACTGAGAACTTTTGGGGGTATTATGCATGATACTCTGGGTTCGGATCCGGACCTGGCACAAAATTTAATTATTTGTTCATTGGCCCATGGTCCACTTTTCCACAAAATTTCATCAATATCCGTTTATAACTTTTTAGTAATCCTGATAACCGACAGACAGACAGAGAGACTAACCAACCAACGTGGGGTAAAACATAAATTTCCTTGGCGGAGGTAAAATATTATTAGCTAATAGCTGGAAAGACAAGGTATGGAGTGTACAGCTTCTCATGCTTCGTGAAATAGTTTTTTGTCCCAAATAGTACTAAAAATTTTAGTCAGGCTTGCAAAACTTCCTGATGGCCTTTCTCTTGTAAACTGACTTTAACCCTTCTTCCCCAACCCCTCCTTCAAATTTCCCTCCACTGTATACTCTGATAATTTTGTCTTTGCAGCCTAGCATTGGTCCCTTTCAGCCACTGTTTGTTACCTCATCTACCCCAGCTGGTGGCTGTGTTTCCCTTCCCTCCCGGTTGGATGTTCTGCTCCCCAGACTACCACAGGCTTCATTTCCAACTCCTCAAATTTATCTGGTGGTTTCTGGTCGCATAATGACCCACACATTGCTGATTGGGACTCTTGTTATGGTTGTTGTTGCATAACCTCGGTCTGTGTGGCAGACCCGTCGACCACAGGTAAACAACTGCTTCCGTTAAACCTTCCAAAACGATCAATACTGCGAATTCACTGTGCCGGTATTCAGCGCCCCCTTGTAGACAGCACCTCACCAGGCTCGGCACAAGGTTCTTCCCTCGGTGAGGTGAAGGGAAATATGATGCAGTTTGGCTCCCTGGTGGACACCTCAGCTGCACCACCCAGGGAGCACAGGACCACTGTGTGTAGGCTCCTCGTCAGTGCCTTCCCAGACTTCTTTGGCAGAACTAGCGGACAGACATCCTCAGGTCCATCTTTATTTGCTTACTTATTACGCCTGTCCCTGATTCCTTTAGCTTACAGTCAGAGCAACTACCTACCCGTGATTCGGTAATAGTCCTAGATTCTGTGATAGCTTACATTAAGGGAAATATATACTGTACGTGTATCCCTAATTTTCTGCTAGCTCAGGTGGTAGGTGGTAGCGACCATCATCCACTAACTTGATGTAGTGCTGTTTACTATTCCTTACCCTTCCTCATTCTATCTCTGCTCATCTCTCCTCCTACTTCTGTCTTTACTCTTGTCACTTTTTATTACTTTTTTTTTCCACTTCAGGTGGCTCTACACTGAATGAAAGACTAGTGGTTTCTTGTGACTCAAAGAACCATTTAAAACTCTGGGTGGTAACCATATATGCAAATTACGGGATGAAGTGGAGCCTACCATAGTGCCCTTGTCAACTAAGTGGAGGGATGCAAATGCGATGTTCATCCAGGAACCAAACCTCCACACTATCCCCCGGCCTCGCTGTGGCGAGGCGCTTTCAGCCGCAAGGGAACAGGTTCATTGCACAGGAGGACCCTGCAGGGGCAGTTGCTTGCCCGCAGTTGATGGTTCTACTCGGTCAGGTGGGCTAGGGTTGATCAACATGTGTCCCTGTTCCTAGAGTAGTTAACACTCAGGGGACAACATATGGTGCTGGTTATGTAGTAGTTTATAAGTCATTGAGTCTCTTGTAGCTTAGTTAGAGTGATAGGTTTGCCCGTAATTGTCCGTGATTATCCGGTGGCGTACACCCACGGGAATACAGTATGTGTTCCTAGGTTTACAATTTTTTTCTAAATTATATACAGGTATTTAGAAATACAGCAGAACAGGAGGCCATATAATACTTTTTTATCTTAAAGTTTTTCTAGTTTTGTGGGATATTGTTCTCAGTATGATGGTGTAAAGTGCGTTATCGGAGTAGGTGAATAGAAGTACAATCAATATTAGATGTTCACATGATTTTCGGATTCGACAGTGCAGCCAAAGTTACCATTACTGCTATATCATTAAAGTGGTGGGCTGGTTGTATAGGGACGATGTTCTGGGCGGGAGAAAGTAATGTCGGACGTTAAAAGATGGTGGCAGAAGATGCCAATACATAAGACGGTCCAGATAACACCACCAGGGGACGCATGGGAGGTAGCGATTTAAATGGGTTTGCAGAGAATAACAACATTTTTGAAAAGGTTTCTTCTGTGCTGAGCAAAAGTCAGATCGGTAGTCGTGAGACTAAATCCCAGCCATGCTTGAAATTGGAAAATTCTTGAAAAAAAAATAAAAATCATCTGGCCAGAATTACAATCCAGTCGATGGTTCTGACTCCTGAGAGTTAATTCCAGCTTGGCCAAAGCTAAGAAAATCTGAAAAAGCCCTCTTCAGTACAGAAAGAAAGTCAAGCCTGAACTGGCTAAAACTGGAGAAATCTTGATAGTCCGGACGACTGATAGAAAGCAGTTGCCTGCACGGTGTCTGGGACTGGTATGTGCACGGTGTCTGGCACTGATATGTGCATGGTGTCTGGGACTGGTAGATGCACGGTGTCTGGGACTAGTAGATGCACGGTGTCTGGGACTGGTAGATGCACGGTGTCTGGGACTGGTATGTGCATGGTGTCTGGCACTGGTATGTGCATGGTGTCTGGCACTGGTATGTGCACGGTGTCTGGCACTGGTATGTGCACGGTGTCTAGCACTGGTATGTGCACGGTGTCTGGCACTGGTAGATGCACGGTGGATGGGACTGGTGTGTGCATGGTGTCTGGTTCTGGTACATGTGCACGGTACGTGGGCGAGTGAGTGACTGAGTCTGCTGAATTTGAAAAGTCTACTTAAGTCCGAGTGGGTCATGCTGGGATGAACTTCGTTGATCTGACAGCTGCCAACCGCTATTCTCCATGGCCATGATTAGCTGGTCACCAGTTGCAAAGCGACCAATTTGTGCTGGTATCTTCCCTAGCTGAATAAAAGCTATGGGTATTAGCCAGAGTAAAATCCTGAGTCGAAGTGGCACTAACATTGATGAGGCACACGCCTTCAGTACAATGACGATTTGTTTTGATCTTACCATGCCCAGACGGTTTTATTTAGTTTAACCCATTAGCTCTTGGGATTTCTGTGTGAAGGATTGTGCCTGAAGGGTACTAAGCGTACTGCCCTCCAGCTATCAGCCTATGGTCGTGAAGCTCATAGGTCCCTACCTCTGGGTTCTCTTATTTATTAACATTTAAAAATGCCCAGTTCTGTTGTATACTTATGACACTGGGCACAAATGGGTAAAGGAACCTGTGTGGTATTGAAGGGTTTAGAAATTACCTCTTAACACCTTCCCTACTAGAAGTCTCCCATAAGTTGAAGAAAATCATCTGGACACATCAGTAGTACGGGCATCTGGTAGCGCTCATGACTAGAATGTCACACTGCCATATTGCAGAACTTGTGCCTATCAGAATCCTTTTATTCCCCGAATCATAACTCTTTGCAACTTGCTTCCCCCGAGTTGTTTCCTCCCAAACTTCAACCCACAGTTATTCAAGTCCAACTGTTATAAATTTCTTATGAATGGGAAAACACCAGGAATCTGGTGTATGGATTATTTCTTTTTTTTATTTCATTTATTTATATTTCCTTCCTCCGTTATTAAAACCACACACACACACACACACACACAGGAGACACCAAGGAGTGCAGACACGGGCCGACAGCGCTCCACACCGAGCCAGCACGGCCAGTGGCATTACCTAAATTAGTATCTTTATATGAGTCAAGCTCTGTACCAGGTTAGACTAAATGTTTTTTTATTATTAAAAAAAAAAAATAAGAAGTTTAAACAACACTTGTTCAAACAGAAAAGAGAACCGAGTAGCGAAAGAATGCCCTCAATCAGCTGATTGTTTAGACTACAACTGCCCCAGGGAATGTAAGTACTCTGTGCTTTTAGTATTGCAAAATGACCACATACTTTAGTAAAGCAAATTTGGAAAAGGGATAAAGGTAGAAAGCAGGATGATGATTTCTACCAAGAACTGGTTGAAATGGAGACTCACAATAAACTGGTAGAGCGTGTACACAGACTGGAGATGGCCTTCCAGAATGAGATTGATGAAATAAAGAAGCAGATGCACTTGCAAATGGAAGAAATAGAAAAACTAGGAAGGGAGGTCAACAAGAAACACACAACCATATGTGAACTAACAGTGGAAGTGAGTACACTTAGGAGGAAAATGAGTGAAATGGCAAGTACAGTAGTCAACCATGAGAGTATTATGGAAGAGTTCAAAAATGATACAGAGACAATTAGGCAAGTAAGCACTCTGATAGACCAGAGCAGTGATATTGAGGAGAAGATAACACAGGTGAATGAAGCTGTGCAAAGCTACAAAAATGATGTGGAAACCACGTATGCTGAAATGGTGAAAGTAAAGAAAGACTTAGAAACAAGAATGGAAGAAAAAAGCATTAAAAAGGAAGTGAAAAGAATAATCCAAAACAATTCTAAGTTAGTCAGAGATTCAGTAGACATCAACAAATCTATAGTAATCATTGGTATTGAAGAGGAAGAAGTAAAAAACAAGATCTCAAGAGACAAAAAGGAGATGGCAAATGTAATGAGTCTATTGAAAGAAATATCAGAGGAAATCTGCAGTAAAGACATAGAGGAACACAAAAAGTTAGGGAAATACGAGAAAAGCAAGTCATGACCTCTAAAGGTAACTTTCAAGAGTGTAAACACCGTGGAGGAGATACTAAAAAATGCAAAGAATCTTATGGAAAAAGAGGAGTTCAAAAATGTATGGATAAAAAGATGCCTAACACAAGAGGAACTGGAATTACTGAAAGAGAAGAGGGAGGAAGCAGAAACAAAAAATGAGGGAAGATCAGAAGAAGAGAAGAACACATTTTTTTTTTTACAAAGTAATAGGATTGCAGGTACGAAAGTGGTACATAAACAGGAGGGAATAAGAAGGAGGAAGGTAGTAGAATCATGTCTTGACAAGTATATAAACAAGATGATTAACTTGATGTACTCAAATGTGGATAGAATGGTATCTAAATTATTAGAGATGAATGATTATGTCAGAGAAAATGAACCACATGTAATATACCTAACTGAAACAAAATTTACACGAAGGATATCAAATGACATAATAAACTTAGAGGAATATAATATATGGAGAAGAGATAGAAACTTAAAAAAAGGAGGAGGAATTATAATATTAACTAAGACAAATCTAAAAGTCAATGAAACAAAACTAGATATACCCTCACAAGTAGAACTGATTGCAGTAGAGATCAACACACCTGAAGGGAAAGTAATTGTTGCCAATTTGTACATGCCACCCAGGTCAAACACATGGGAATGAGACGAATATGAGAACCTGGCAGAGAGCACAATTCAGAGTTTAAGAGCATTACTACATAAAATGGAAGAGAAATCGGAAAGAATTATACTAACTGGAGATTTTAATACAAATATAAATTGGAATACTCTAGATATAATAAGCCAAGAAAGTGGTTGGGACCAAAAGCTCCTGGATCTCGTGAAAGTTTTTCCTAACGCAACATGTGAGGGAAACCACCAGAAAAAGAGGACTCGATGTACCTTGAATGCTAGATCTCATATTTACTAGGGAAAAAAATGATATTTGACAGTTTAATATATCACCCTCCACTCGGCAAAAGCGACCATGCAGTACTTAATTACAACTTCGGGTTAGCATATGACATAGTTAACAGCAATGAAAGTTAAAAAAAGAGCCTAAACTATAAAAAGGGAAATTATCATAACCTAAAGAAGTATTTCTTAGAAGTTGATTGGGAAAATGAGCTTAGAGGACAAGATTTAAATGCTGTATTTAAAAAATTCTGTGAATTTTATGAAATAGGAGTCCAGAAGTACATCCCACAGCACAAAGAAGCAGATAAGAAAATACAGAAATGGTTCAATACAGAATGTAAAAAATCAAAAGAAAGAAGAGATTTGTTGTGGAATAGATACAGAAGACACAATAGTGAAAGGGCATATAATAATTACAAACAGGCAAGAAACGATTATACAAGAATAAGGAGGGAAGCCCAAAAACAGTTTGAGGAGGATATCATAAATAAAAGTAGTGATCAACCGAAGCTATTTTACAGCTACATCAGAAGCAAAACTAAAGTAAAAGATAATACAATCCATTACAGACGAGGGAATAACCTACACACAAGAGAAAGATATTTGTGAAGCACTAAATAAGAATTTCCAATCAGTTTTTACAGAAGAAAAAAATTTTGAGAGGGACTATGTGGAACATGCATGCCCACACATACTACCAGATATACAAATATCAGAAAAAGTAATACAGGAGGAGTTAAGTAAATTAGACAGAGGAAAAGCAAATGGTCCTGATGAAATTTCGTGTTGGGTGCTACGAGAATGTGCAAAGGAGTTAAGTAAACCATTATCTTTAATTTTCAAGAAATCCTTGAGTCAAGGTAAACTACCTGATATTTGGAAGAAAGCAAATATTGTCCCCTTATTCAAGAAAGGGAATAGACAAAATCCACTCAACTACCGACCAGTATCACTGACCAGTGTTGTAAGCAAGGTATTAGAAAAGCTAATAAGAAAAGCTTGGGTAAATCATTTAGAAGAACACAATATGATAACAGAAAGACAGTTTGGTTTCAGAAAAGGAAAATCATGTGTTACTAATCTGTTGAGCTACTATGACAGAGTAACAGACACAATACAGGAAAGAGAAGGCTGGGTGGACAGTATCTATTTAGATTTCAAGAAAGCATTTGACACAGTACCACACCAAAGACTTTTATGGAAACTGTACCATCAAGGAAGAATTCGAGGCAAACTGTTTTGTTGGATGCAAGATTTTCTCATAAAAAGAGAAATGAGAACAGTACTAAGGGGAAACTACTCATCGTGGAAACAAGTGACTAGTGGAGTACCACAGGGCTCAGTGCTGGCACCAATCATGTTTTTAGTGTATATAAAAGATATAGACAGTAACAATGGAAATGAAAGCTATCTAAATATGTTTGCAGATGATGCAAAAATACAAAGGAGGATTACTAACACAGACTCTTGCAAAGAGCTACAAGAAGAATTAAATAAACTTCATGAATGGAGTAATAAATGGCAAATGGAATTCAATGTGGACAAGTGTCATGTAATCAAGTTTGGTAAAAGTGCAAAAACCTGATTGGGATTGTACGTTAGGAAATAAAACCCTACACACATCAGAAAGAGAGAAGGACCTAGTTATCAATAACAGACTATCTCCGGCTGACCACATCAGTGAGAAGGTACGGAACATGTATACACTGCTTGCAAATATGAGAATAGCATTCACATACATAAATGAAGACATGCTAAGAAAGATAATAACATCATTCATCAGACCAACCCTGGAGTATGCATCAGTAGTCTGGAGTCCTCATCTCAAAAAACACATAGACAAGATTGAAAAAGTTCAAAGGGCCGCTACAAGATGGATACCAAGCTTAAGGGATCTAAGCTACGAAGAAAGACTAAATGAACTGAATCTACCAACACTACAGGATAGAAGGAAAAGAGGTGACATGATAATGCTATATAAATGCATATCAGGGAAGGAGAAAATAGACATAAATGATTACTTATCATATGGGGAAGCATCAGCAAAAGGACACTGCAAAAAACTGCATAAGAAGAGAGGTGATAAGACGTGAGAAAATTCAGTTTCCCAAACAGAGCAATTGATCAGTGGAATGCACTACCGAATGAAATAGTGTGTGCCAAAACAAATCACAAATTTAAGGATATGTACGATAAATATGGTTTAAGACACGGGACAGTACGAGCTTGACTCATTCCTGTAAAGATACAATTAGGTAAGAACAATTAGGTAAGGTAAGAACACACACACACACACACACACACACACACACACACACACACACACACACACACACACACACAATTATACTTTATTCTAGGGATGGAGGAAAGCAAAAAGAAGACTCTGCTACATATATATATATATATATATATATATATATATATATATATATATATATATATATATATATATATATATATATATACCATACTAAGTACTCTGTACCAGCTAAAGCGGACAGTGGTGGGCAGTCCCTGGCTATGGCAGTGTTATTATTATCCTTGCCTCAGCCAACCACCCCAATCCTTGCTTCCTTCCGCCACAAATAGCATACTCATACACAGTTCTCTCTTGCTCACCCCCTCTAAATATTGTGATGTTATGCCACAGGAATCTATCAGCACATCCTAAACTGTTCTTGCTTTCTACTTGATCACACGTGCTTGTCCTTCACTTGTGACTGAACGTTAACCATGCAAAAATCATTTTCTACCATAGACTATCTATATAATCTTTTTAGGCTTAACTTTAAAAGGCAAGGGACATGATTATATTTTTTCATATTCTTGTAATGTGTATTTGGTGACAAAGTGTGTGGTGCCATTTGTTGCTGTAGGAGGACTAGTGGGCCTGTCAATTTTATGTTCGGAATCTAATACGCAGAAGAATAATCTACGAAAAAAAAAAAAATCGCGACGCAAAAAAAAATCGCGACGCAAAAAAAAATAAAATTTTACAACTTTTAACCGACAGACCACGGGAGGCTTCCCGGTGGCGAGTAAAACATATTAGTTTAGTCCTCATTACCCTGAGGTTAGATTCGGACATATTCTGGCATTATGACGGAAATTTTTGGACTGTATAACTTTTATTAAAAACTGGAATAATACCCTTTTTCATTGAGCATTGTTATGGGTATGTTGGTTCTCTCACTTGAATCGTGTCTGACACTGTCCCACGGAACCCCCAGATCTTAGACCAAGAGAACCATGCGTTTTTTTTTTTTTTTTTTATCCCGACATAAACGATCGGAGTTTGTGTGAGAAAGTGTCCGATCGTTCTTTAGTTTACAAGGCACTTAAATAAGTAAGCCATAAGATAAGATTAAAGGTTACTGAAGTTGTTCTTGGATAATAAGTCCAGAAAGAAACATTACTACACACGTCAGTACATTCGACAACTAAAGTTGATATTCAGATCTCAAAAACTATTTAACCAGTCACCTCACCTCTCAAAATCCTATTCTTGCCCTGCTCTCTCAAAAGTTTCATTCTTGGGCCGATCACATTCTAAGACTAAAGTTCGTTGTCCCCTCTACCACGTTCATCCAGCATGTAACATTGATTGTAGTGGTCGTGTTCTAGGAAAGGTTGGGTATTAGCAAAAACGAATCCTAAATAGCCGTAATGTAATCGATAGGCATCAATCTAAGCACTCCTCTATTTCTTACATATCGCACTGGTGTGGATGTGCATGTGCGTGCATTTGTGCGAGTGCGTGCGTGTTGTACATGTGTGTAGCGTGAAGTCTGCTGTCAGTAATAGAAGGACATATATTAACAAAATAAGAGCAGGATTTTTTTTTTTTTCCACGACTCTTCGTCATGATTAAGACCAGGCTAATTACAGATGTACAAGTATATCCGGCTTAGTCTCATGTGTTCGTGAATGAGTAACGTGGCTCCATTTGCTATTGTCAGATCATCATCGAGTTTATGGCTTAAATCTCTCCTTCCTGGATCACTTAATCGACCATTAATAGAATTACTGTGCCATCCCAGCCAGTACATGGACACACCAAAAGTTATCACTCTCTCTCTCTCTCTCTCTCTCTCTCTTCATCTGTTATCATGTTTTTGTTTTTCTTGGAGGGAACAATTTGCAGGCTCTTGGCCTTTCGTTCCTGCTTCCCTGCATAAAAAAAAAAAAAAAAAAAAAAGGTACAGGAGTCTGGGGTCTTGGTACGTTTATGGTGTTACAATTTACTTAATCACACACTCCACTCTCCACGGGCACTTTTCTTTTATTTTTTTTATTTTTACAGTTTTCAGTTCATTCAATTGAAACGACGCTTTTATCTGCTCTTGAGAATAGCTATGTTTGCTACAAAAAGAAAAAAAAAACAACTAATACATCTTTCCAGCTGTGGGTGTAGAGGCTACAGGCTTAACGATTAACTTAAATAAAATATACATCATTACTCCCACAATTCCTTCAGCCTCACACTTTTACACACCCTGACTTACGTCCAAGGGATATATGTACTAAGGCTTCTGTACAGGTAGATGTGTTTAAACATACTTCCCACAGATTATGACTCTGCGTATTCACTAATACGGAGCGTCAAACCCATAAATGATGTAGATAACGCCACCGTCTCATAGAAGTCTAGGAAAATTTCTTGTAAGAGAAACATATGGACCAAAAAGGTCATTAAAGGGTATTAGGAGGAACAGATGGAGAGAGTGGTGGCCTATTAAGGAGACTCAGCGTAGGAAACCGTCGTGTGTGGGGCGTCACGAGCAGGATTAAGGTAGGGGATTTACGTAGAGCTGGGGAAGTGTTGTGGGAGTGGAGAGGTGATGTGGGATGATGTAGGGATGTTGTGATGGTAGAGGGATGTTATGGGAGTGGAGAGGGGAAGTGTATATGGAGAGATGTAGGGATGTTTTTGTAGTAGAGGGGTGTAGTGAGGCACTGTAGAGGATAGGCAAAGGGATACGGTCTGTTTTAGTGAGGAAAATAACAAAGAAAATCGATGTGTAATACGAAACTGTGATATAATGCTACTTCCTCAGGCAAAGGACGAGGCACTTATAACTTTTTGACTGCTGTGAGATAGTAGGCTGCGTGGCACATCTTACCGATTTATTTTGCATATTACATCAACATATCAGCCTGTGCTTTACTGAGGAAAACTGCCGATGCTTCAAATATAAAAACACCGTAAAAAACATATCACAGTGTAGTATGTATAATAAATCACAAAGGAAGAGGTGATACGAAATCCTCAAAACCATGCAGACTCCAACAAAAAGACAGAAGACAGGTTAACGAAAAGTGAACAGTTCGGAAAGTAAGAAATTTAGACTCTGATGAGGGAGTGGTGATGAGATACAGGGGAGGGGCATGTGCTAAAGAGAGAGAGAGAGAGAGAGAGAGAGAGAGAGAGAGAATAATGATGTGGTAAAGAAAAACACTGAATGGGGTCAGTATAAGGGAGAAGGCTAATGAGGCGAAATTCTAAACCTTTAGTTCCACCCTTCTTGGCAGAGATGTATTGTATGTCATTAGCCTTGTACAGGTAGTGAATATGCTGCAAAGGTGAATAAGAAATGAGGGGGAAAGGAGCTGCTGGTGTTACCTATATAATGTTATCTGTATGGAAGAGTTATGGAATTAATGACCTGTACTGACTCGTTTGATGTAGCCTGATACTGGCGGGGAGGCTCTGCTGTGCTCGTTACTCTTGTGTTCTGCAAAAAACTGGACGGCTTCTGGTCCTCAGGTTGGAGGGATGGAACTTTGTGTGACTTGAAAAGTAACTCTGCCCAACCCAGGATTACAGCATCGACATGGGTGTGAGAGGCATTTGAAAAGTTCTTGTGGAAACGTGTTGTGCTGGTGGCCGTGTTTGTGAGCGAGTGTGTAGCTTGTACACCAGTGAGTCTGTAGCTTGTGCATCAGTGAGTCTGTAGCTTGTACATCAATGAGTCTGTAGCTTGTACACCAGTGAGTCTGTAGCTTGTACACCAGTGAGTCTGTAGCTTGTACACCAGTGAGTCTGTAGCTTGTACATCAGTGAGTCTGCAGCTTGTACACCAGTGAGTCTGTAGCCTGTACACCAGTGAGTCCGTAGCTTGTACACCAGTGAGTCTGTAGCTTGTACATCAGTGAGTCTGTAGCTTGTACACCAGTGAGTCTGTAGCTTGTACACCAGTGAATCTGTAGCTTGTACATCAGTGAGTGTGTAGCTTGTACATCAGTGAGTCTGTAGCTTGTACACCAGTGAGTCTGTAGCTTGTACACCAGTGAGTCTGTAGCTTGTACACCAATGAGTCTATAGCTTGTACACCAGTGAGTCTGTAGCTTGTACACCAGTGAGTCTGTAGCTTGTACAGCAGTGAGTGTATAACTTGTACACCAGTGAGTCTGTAGCTTGTACATCAGTGAGTCTGTACCTTGTACACCAGTGAGCCTGTAGCTTGTACACCAGTGAGTCTGTAGCTTGTACACCAGTGAGTCTGTAGCTTGTACACCAGTGAGAACCTCCTCAGGGTGCGAACATGTGAGAATTATGTACAACTGCATATACTTAAGTCAGGTGGGACTGAACACAGATCAGAAGGATTTGTTGATAGACATCCTTTGCGTGCAGCTGCTGGAGGCTCCTGCTGAGAGAGAGAGAGAGAGAGAGAGAGAGAGAGAGAGAGAGAGAGAGAGTGGTAACTAGAACAATAGTGATAAGTAAGGCAGAGTCAGAGTAAATAACAGGCAGAAAGTGTTGATGAGTTGAGAGTAAAATGAAAAAAAAGAAAAATGAAAAGAAAAAGTAGGCATACTGGAATAGTGAGGAATGTCATCATTGGAACAACAATGGTTCTTGCATAAAATGGTGAGAAGCCGTAAGATAAAAATGCACGTTAATTAAAGCAATTAGCATTTAATTTTCGCCATATTTATTAGCGTAATTTTGTAAGATTAGACATGATTCAATCAGTTAAGCTGACGTGGAAAAAGCTATGGAAGAATTTTAACCTTGATAGATGAGGGTTAGTATGATGATCGTGCTAAAAAACGGAAGATTAGTTGCCGGAGAAAACATGAGACTGTTAGGCAGCTAAAATCTGGAAAATGCAGGGTGACAGTGATGGTGGTAAAAGCAAAGGAAAAAGAAAGTTAAACTTGGTGGATTGGAGGTTAAAACGATAACGATGATAATGATGATAACATTTTCATACAATCTGACCAACGTAGATTAGAGCTGGCCCAAATGAACCTAGAACTAGTGGATGCAGGGGAAAGTTATCTAAAATGTTGCGTGTGTGCAGGTGAGAGCCAGTAAATGGCAGTCAGGCAGGTAGGCAGACAGGCACGTGTGGGATCAGTTTCCACTGTACGCAACTCCTGATCCCGTGAACACACAAGCCACTCGTGCGTGATCAGCCAGTGGAACGACTGCTGTCTCCCGCACTGGCTCCCGCACGGTTCACCAGCCTGCTGGAAGGCAACCAAGTGTAGCTTTCGTACTTTTTGCTTTATTTTCTCTCACGCTTCCTCTCTCCTGGACATTTTTTTTTTTTTTCTTTCTTTCTCTCGCAGGCTCTATTATTGCTTTTTTTTTTTATTATACCCACGTCGCCTTCTTTTCTGTTTTTCTTTCGTCCATCTGTTTTCTCAGCATTAGTATTTCCTTTTTTTGAGTCATGCATCTCTCTCTCTCTCTCTCTCTCTCTCTCTCTCTCTCTCTCTCTCTCTCTCTCTCTCTCTCTCTCTCTCTCTCTCTCTCTCAGTCCAAAAAATGTTATTCTAGTATGTTTTCATCTGATCTGGAGTATTCTAACCTTCATATCTATGGCAAATCAATATTCTCACTTGTATGACCTTCTCATCCCCCACAAGTACTCGTATAATAGCCCAGAAGAGTGAAGTAGCTGTGAAGTGCAGGAAATGTGTGAGGTTAAATTACAGCGTAGCAATTTATATGTCAGGTATGAAACGCAAAACGCGCCTAATATTATAGACCAGACCCAGGTTTTGGACTAACATCTCTAATTTAGAATCTTTTTCTTTCCTGTTTTAAGTCACATCTCTACATCCTGCTCTGAGCATTCTTCGGTCTACCCTCGGCATTCGTCGATCCTGTCGTGGGCATTGTTGGTCTTAACCTAATCGTTTGTTTTTGGTCCCTACATCGGCATTGTTCGAAGGGCCATTTTTGGATCTTATGCAGACCAAGACTAAGGAGACCTAATTCAACAGTGAACGCCACCTCCTTCCATCTTGACCTTTCATTCTTCATTTCCAGCCTGTGCATTCTTCGGTCCAAACCTTGATCTTTTTAAGTTTCAGCCTAGGCCTTTTGTGGTCTCAACCTCTGATGCTTCGATCATGGCCTTGATGTTTTCGGTCCAAACCTTGGCATTTATCGATCCTAACCGTTTCAGTCATAAAACATGTAGAAAAAATTGTATCCCAAGTATCAATTTTGAGAAGTTGCCAAGGTTTTCCAGATTCAAGTTTCCTTCATGTTAAATACTTCTCTTAAAAAGAAATTGTAAAATAAGTATCATTGAGGGTAACAGAACTGTAATAATAGGTGTCACCTAATGGAATTTATTTCTCGAAAACTATTAAGAGTCAGCAAGTTACATTTTACTTTTTTCACATAATTGCTTTTCCTGCAGCTGCCTAACCATAAAAACTGCTTCAGTCGTGGTCTTTGCTGTCGCAAAAACCAAACTGGATATCATATACGAGTTAAAAACTCTTTCCTTGATCAGATTATCAAGAAATCTCTGAAGTACAGTACTTTCATTCCGTGGTCCAACTCCACACTCCTATAATTACTTCTTACCCTTTATGCATGTGTCAGAGTAAAATCTTTAGCCAGACCTGGGACCTTAACATCCCCTATAATATTGATTTAAAAAAAAAAAAAAAAAAAAAGCACCTCCATATGCATTAAACCATTGCAAATTTCCAGTAAGTCTCTTTGTTTTATGCATGATTCAGAGCAGGCACCCACAGGCTGACCTTTTTATGTGTAGATCAAGCCAGGCCTGATGAGGCAGCCTCACTGGTCATTTATTGTATATTACTTGCACTGTTTTGAGATGATCACCCCAGGTACAGTAACCATAACATGAAATATCCACCTCACAAGTATACATACCGAGTATACCCCGCTGAGTTAACCTATATGATATTCAATTTGGGAGAAAATTTACATATCATCTATTATCCAAAATTTTCTCATGCTTTGTTTCTCAGTTCGCTGATGTCCCATCAAGGAGTGACCAGCTGAACTGCACAGTAATGTCCACTGTGCTCACACTTCACTCATCCAAACCACTTTATTACTATGTACCTAGTGGTTAGGTTTTACACTTTTCGTTGTTAAACTCTTAATATTTTCATTACTAGTACGGTCCGTGAGTTCAGTGGTGGGACCTGCACTACATGGGTGATTCTACCGTGGTGACTGCTCCCTGTCGCAAGTGGCAAATATCAGTGTAGAATCAGCCTTGGTAACACCAAGACGAGTGGCTGGCTGGTAGGCTCTGTTACCTACTGAAATATAAAATGTAAGCTGTATTGTTGTACCGTATACTTAAATTAAATTTATCTGCAGAATCCATGTGAATTTAATATTGAAGTTTAGTACAACATATTTTCCATTGTTTCTGGTATGGTAGACGTGCAGTACTTGGTCTACGTATGGAAGTACCAACTTTATTTGCGTCAGTAGTTTCTTGTCAAATATTCGGAATGTTTAACCCATTTAATTATGAAGTTTGTCTGAATATTGGGGCAATAAAACTCGTTTCAGTATGTGTTAGTCTTTCTTAACTTTTTGTCTTAGGTTATTTTATGAATATCGAGGGCTTTCTGGGATTTTGCTTATCAGATACGTATGGTGTTTTTCCATTCAGAGGACGTGATTAAAAATTTATTCTGCTTAATCTCAAGATATTGTATTTAATGAAGAAAGGTATCCTATCAGTGAAGTCTGAAAAGACTGATGAAGGATATATATCCACACCCTCCAGTTATAAGAGTCTCTGCTATGCCGAATAAAATATCTTGAGATAGCGAGAACAGAGTAAAAGACATTAACGTGCTGACAGTACACTACATTGTCATTTCCTTGGCTATCCTTCATATTTATCCCTTGATGTCAACATTACTATGCTCGTCTTTCGGCGACACCTGTGCCACGTTCTTAGCTACTGTATTTGCACAGTACTTCCTTTTTGCCATGCGATTAACTACTGGATACTCCGCCTTGTTTCCTCCCCATTCCCGGACCCAAAACAGTCGTAATTTCTCCAAGATGCTCTGTGTGGCTCATCACTGTATCGTCACGTGTCTGACTGAACCTCCTGTTTTATCAGGCACAGAAGCAGCATATCAGTGGATGCCACGCAATCCCATTTTCCACGCTACTGTACCCACGTAATGTCACTCAAAAACGTATTCTTACTCACGTGAACACAGAACTACACAATGTGTTGAGCGATTCGAGCTGTGTCGATATTTCATATTTCGTCGTCCGTTGTGTCAAAATGACTCGCGTCACTTTATTAAGGATACTTTTTTGAGCGATAGTACCTTCCTTGCCTGAAGCAAACGAGCCCACCATCTTTTCCCACAGAACCATACCCAGTCATTCCTTTCTCAGACTCTTTCTTCATTTCTCCCACAACTAATCCCAAGCATCTTTCTCACACTACCAGTCTACCACACCCACACATCCCACTTGCTTACATCCCTACTCTTCCCACACGCACCATCCCCGCACGCCTTTCTTTCTCACACCATCCCCGCACGCCTTTCTTTCCCACACCATCCCCAGCACACCCACGCCTCTCCCTTTCCCATACCCCAGCCCTCCCCTTACGCATCACTCTTTCCTAATCCCCCAGCTCTCACCACAACCTCACCCGCACCACATTTGCACACTTCACTTTCTCAAATCATAGGACGTATTAGTAGAGAATAACGTAAAGTAACTGATCTGGCATGAAACTGAATTTGTAGTTGATCAGATTTAACAAACTTACGGAAAAGAAAAATATCTTATTGGTCCAGGATTTCGTATCTCCACTTACTTACCGATTTATTTAGTCTAATACACAGTGATATCCTCATGAAAGACAGATATTAACCAAATCGATGTCAAAGAGACATATTTATCGTTTTCAGGTTCCCACTGTATACTCTATCTCCTGTGAGTAAACTGACTGGCGCTGGATGGACTATAATACCAGGGTTGTTGTGATCATTACAGCCTTAATGGTGGCAGTATTAACACCCAGGTTCCTGTGCTCATTCTTTGCTAGAGAACATGGTCTGGCGTCAGTAGGAACAGAATACTAAAGCCTCCCCACCAGTTAACATAAGAAAATACGAGTGGGATATTCCAAATAAATCGCCAAGGAAGTTGTGATACGAAGTCTCTTCAGAATACGATTCAGTGTCACCGAAGGTAGCGGTGTTCTGTACAGCTGGGAACAAAATTATCGATCTTTGTTTTTCTCTTGATTAATTTTTGTCTTGCATGAAATTCTGAATAACACGATGCCTCCAGAAACTCATCATTGGGTTACGAAAGTTATTGTTCGCTGTCTTTTATTTTTTATTTTTTTTTATTGCAATACAGTGGATCAGAATTTTTCTCTGCGATTTTACAGTTAGAGCAGAAGTCTGTTGACAGTTTCACTGGTTCGACCTAATATCCTACTTTTAAGTCTTGTCCGTCACTTTCCATCCTAACGCATCGTATAAAATCCCCTGTGGACAGAGAAGCATGTTAAGCCTCTCTCAGCTAGGAATGTTAGCCACCAGAGGAAAATGAGGTGAAATATTGTGCAAACTTTTTCGGTGAGTTGACGTGGTTGGCAGCCCGGGACGAAGTGTGTGGGTGGAGGTGCGTCAGGTTCAGACCATAAGAATAATAACAGCCATCATATTTACATGCATATATACATGCTTATGCACACCTGCACTCATACTTGCTCACCCACCTTGCCATTCATACTCAACATTCCTTACGTCAGTGCTAAATTTTAAAGAATATTCCTTACTGAGAATTTATATCCTTGACGTCGGCATCTGTCACGTGATCTTTATCATTACCATATTTCTTGCCTCAAACACCGGCCAAGCCAATAATATGGAAATATATAAACAACAGCCATATTATACCATCAGGCACTGAAGGAGCTAACGTCAGGAGAGGGTATGAACAGGTTACAGATAAAAGTTCATATTTATCGCACACAATAAACTATGTATTTACCCAGCAGCATGAAAATAATCGTTCTATCATCTCTCAGAAAACCTTCCTTCAGTTTTTCTTTCACAGATTACTGAGCCCTCATTTTCTGTTGCAAAGCTTTGTAAATATTTTAGTAATGCTGTTACTGAAGACCGAAAAATTATTTTCTTTGCTGCACTACATAGGCTAACAAGAAACAAGGACTCTATCAGTACCATATACATTTCTTTGTGTATCTTATTTCAGTTTCGAATTTAATTGTTACACCATGACTAAAGTTCCTTTTGTTAGGCGTTTCGATACCATAAAGTCCATTTTTTCCTCTTGCTACCATGGGACGTTGTATGCAGTATAGTTATGGACTTTCATATTGCAGAGGTTACAAAACAAACTTCTTTAACGCTTCTAGTATGACAGATCCTTCCTAGTGTAATAAAATCATCCTGCATGATTTCGCTGTCAGTCACATTACTGGGGCTGAAGGCTGCAGTGCTCATGATAGTTAAATTACTTCTAATATTCATGAAAAGCTTCATCATTGGCTATAATACGGTGTTTCCTTCGTTGCTATTGTTGCTCACCATCTCACCTCACATTTGCCCACATTTGCAAGTTTATTCTGAGTTTCCAAGTAGTGTTGTTTAGCCAGGCAACCGGATCTCTTACTGCCACTGCTGGACTTCTGCCTGCGGGGATGCTGAATAACCATGACACAATAATGTATGTGCTGAATCGTCGCATAAACCTGAACTGTTCTCTGTTTACACTATCGTGGCCCAGATTTTCGTCCTTTTGTTGCTTATTTCTCAGTTCGAGAGCACAGTAAGACAATACTCGTATGATGGATTTACGTCCTTTTTCACCGCGTTTCTTCGTGACTAGTATTGTATTCTAGTGCTAATCTTTTGTTACAGCTGAGCATTCAAGATGGAGGGATGTCAGTTTTGGGCCAGGGTGGAGTAAATTGAGTACAGTTGACCCCTTTCAGTTCCAGGGGTCATATCTAAGGCTTAGATGAGACAGCTCTGCTTAAATTCTACGCTGCATGAGTTCGCCTGTCGGTATTGGACAACATGACTTTAACAACATTTAGAGCAGCTCATTAAATTTCCATAGACACCCATGTAATGTGGCTTCATTCACTTCAGTGTCAAATGAAAATGTAATGGAAGGGTGTAACTCAGTGCTGGCTGTTTGGAGTCACAATGAGTGAAAACTCGTGGGTTTTAAATGTACCGGTAATATAATGAATAAACTTTCAAATTAGAGATTACTTACAACTGTACTTACAATTTTAGTATGGGCTTGATTTAAGGCGCGGCAAACACCCAACTGATAGTTTAATTCCAAACTTGGTTTATCGTCTGCTGCCTTATGGGTGTTATAGAAGCAGTATTTGTTGTTTCAAAGTGGTTCACGTTTTGCTAATATAATTTATTGTAGGTAATTACTGGTGTGTAGCGTTATTTATTGTAATACATTTGAACGTCATGGGTAAGAAAAATTGGGCAAATGAAATGTCTATCACTCATTGCACGTGCCAGCACTATGGTAGTTACCGTTACTGGTATTGTCAGTTTAATTGTATGCCCAAGAGGGTACACAGAAACACATACCTGGATAGCTGCTGGATACCTGGATAGCTGCTGGATACCTGGATAGCTGCTGGATACCTGGATAGCTGCTGGATACCTGGATAGCTGCTGGATACCTGGATAGCTGATGGATACCTGGATAGCTGATGGATACCTGGATAGCTGATGGATACCTGGATAGCTGCTCTACATGCTGCTACTTCTAAATTTTCATTTTTTTATCTCATGTTTTTGTTTGAATACCATAAAATATGTTGTCATTTTTTTATATGAGAATATAAAATAAAACAATCTGAGAAAGAAAAAAGGTATAGACGATCCTACCCATAATTAAAATACACGATTGTTGCCCCGCAGGATATACTTAATTAATACCCCCAGGCGAGACAGTTGAGGGTTTATTACCGGTTTGAGAAGTGTGTGGCCAGATTATGATGCTTAGGTAGTGTGAATCAGTGTTTGAAATGGAGGAGGGTTGGGGGCTTGACCCCCTCTAATAAAGTTAAGACCCATGGATACTGTGTTTAGGCGGACCCATCGTGGGTCCTAAACAGACCAAGGATGTGTTCATTATAATCACAAGAGCAGGACTTATTTTACGTGTGATTCAACACATGAAGGCAAGCGTAACGTTTATTATTTTCACTAAAAAAAAAAAAAAAAATGGAGACATATAAGTTTATCCTTCTGTGAAGAAGCATCATGATACAACTCTTAATTACATGATGAGTTTTAGTCTCGTTATTAAGCATTATTCTGTATTATGATGTGACGTTAGGCCAGGGAGACATTTTAATAAAGTTTTTGTTAACTAGTTTTTCCAGTTTAATTTCATTTGCAACAAAATTTAAAATATGTACTTCCCCTAACCTCTTAATACAGAAGAGTTTGAAGGTGACAAATTATCGTGCCTAATAAAAAAAAAAAGTCTATTGTATTGGGAATATATACTGCAACGTAAACCTTAATATGTGATTTGATACCCATTATTCGCTGCATATGGTCTCAAACTGGTCAAATTCAAAAACGTTCCAGCAACAGCAGCCATTTACATTAGCTCGATTTGCCTCACCCCCACCTCCTCCGTAAAAGGCCAACACTGTTGAGGGTGATGCCCCCTTCCCCTAAATAAAGTCCTGTATTTCGAGCACTGGTGTGCATGAGGAGTGTAGGTGGTGTACAAACGTACCAGTATAGATTATACAGGGTGTGAGAATGGTGGCTTGTGTTTGTGCTTTCAGGTGGTGGGAAGAGGTGAGGCAGGAAGGTGAGGTAGGCTAGGAGAAAATGAAGAGGTGGCAGGAAGACGAGGCAGGAAGGGGAGATAGGAAGAGGCAGGAAAAATTAAGGAATATGAGAAAACAGACGTGCGATGTGAGGCAAGAAGACGATGTAGTAAGGGAAAATAAGAGAGGAAGGTGGGAAGGAGCGGCAGGAATGGTGTGATGTGAGGCAGAAATGGTGTGATGTGAGGCAAGAAGATGAGGAGACAAAAGTGTGATGCGAGGTAAGAAAGATGAGGAATGAAAGGGAGGCAGGATGAGGGGTCAGGTATAGTGTGAGGTGAAGTAGGAAGGTGAGAAAACAAAAGTGTGAAACTGGGAAAGAAATAGAGGGAAGTAAGCAGTATCAGAGAAGAATGGTTTAAGCTCAGTCAGGAATAGTGTTCGGTGTACTAGGAAGGTGAGGCAGAACGATCATGCAGGCAGGGAGACAGGCAGAGCGAGGGTTGCATGGCCAGCATGATTACTAATACCTGCCGTGGGGGATGTAACCCCAGGCGCTGTGTCCGCTACCTTAACCACCCCAGACAACACCCACAGTGAGCCGAGGGCCGGCCTGAGGGGACGGGGTGGGGGTGGGAGTGGCGAGGGGAAAGTGGGGCATTAAAAGTACAGTGGGAAAAGAAGAATGAGCGTGGTTACTTAAAAGGAGAGAGAGCGAGTGACAGAAAGATAAAACGGAACAGTGGCATAGAAGCACAGAGACAGAAAGACAGAATTAAAGGCTGACAAATTTCGTGACAGAAATGTAAAAATAGACAAAAGATTAAAAGGGGAAGGATTAGAACAATTAAAGGGGAAGGACGAGAGAAGAGTGCGACACGTACAACAAAGAAATAAAACAAAGTTGTATAAGCAACTCAGAGGAAGGGTTGAAGGTCAAGCAGGAATGATGTAATTTTATTTTGAGAATAGTGGGTGTAATGGTAAAGTCAAATATTCGGCCCGTAGACCATTTTTAGGGTGAGGTGTTGCACTAGCGTAAATCTCTTCTCTGTTACCTTTATATTAATTAGTACTTGTTTAGTGTTGATAATCTTAGAGCTTTTTCATCAGCTAACATACACACCCAGTCACACTTTGAGACTCTTTTTACCAAACAGGATGCCTTGTACTTTGCATTACGTATTCCATTATCACTCTTCAGCATACTTTGGTATTCTCAACAGACTTACGCATCTAGAGTCTAGAATATGAACATTCTCCCAAGCCTCACCATTAACCTTCTCTTTCCTGTGACGTCTTTTTTATTTTATTTTCTTCTGCCTCCAGGCAACTGAATGTCAACTTAGGAGAGACTTCCCGTGTTCAAAGGTTTATTTACGTCCTTCATAATCAGATTCGTTGCAAGAAGGTTCTAAGGTAAATAAAATCACTTGGAAACAGCAAAAAGAAACCAGGATGAGGTTATCGTACTGAAAGGTTTAAGCTCTGAAATCTTTATACTTTAGTAAAACTAATGGTTTGTGCCACACTGCCATGTCATGCTCCTGGAACAAAGTAGTCGAATATTTTTCATCACTACTACTCCATACACTCTCTGGTATCCTCACCAAACTAATAACCTCCCTCTAATTTTTTTGTTCTCATTTGATGCCCTCATAAACCCAGGAAACCATATAGGCTAGTATAACAAAAATGTAGCAGCTACATCACACTGCACGAACAAAGTAATATAGTTTTTTTACTGATACTGACAAGGCTGTGTGATGCTGCCAGTGCTGGAGGTTCCTTCCGGGTCGCTTAGTGTCCAGGGGAGAGATTTGCAGACAAACTTACCTTCAATTCCCCATCTTAGACAGGATTAACATTTGCAGGAGGGCAGGTGACATGGGAAGATTATTCGCATTCTTTTCTTGGTATCCAGCGAAAATAAACTTTGGTTGCAACAAGGAAATAACTGTATGTATCTTTACGAAACTGGGCCTGGCACCTGATCCTGGTTATTTTGAGTAAGACTTGTTCAGATTCTGCACCTTCACTTCATTAGACTGGTATATTAGTCCCAAGTTCATTGTATTTTTAACCTCATATGTGAATGTATTTCGGCACAGTATTTAATATTCGTGTCTTTTATAGTCAGCAATTATAATAGTAAAAAGAAAAAAGAAAAGAAAAGAGAAGAAACGAGTATTATGGTTATGTGTACATAAATGAAGTTGAACCTGCTGACTTTGCTGCCAGTCTGAATGTGCAAGAAATATTTAATTCCTCAGTGTAAAACTTGGTGGTATCGTGTTGAGTAGACACTTGTTTCCTTTGATTTACGACACAATCAAGAGCGTTATCAGAGAGGTCTAGCTCCCTTCTCTTCCATTCTATTTTGTATCGTATTATTTTGTATACTGTTTTCTATATTCTATGCTATTTTATATTAAAACATAAAAAAAACATAGTAAGGTTTTCCAGTTTATCATCAGCATTTTAGTTTGCCTATAACATCCTACCTTTCATATACTTATTGTTCATAGCTACGGTATTAATTATTGCCATGTAATTGGCAAGACTGAAAACATACTACAGTATATACAAATATATACTGGTGCAACAGAGGTGCTAAGCTAACAAGAATACGAGCCGTAGTGTCAGCTTTGTCAGTACTGATGGACACCACTACATATCGCTGGTGGCAGGTGCACAGAGGTTGTTGGACTGCATATCAGGTGTTCATAGGACGCGGTGCTGGGACATAGTTGAACTGGTGAGCAGTTTGTGATGTGGTAAAGTGCGATGTGTGGTGTGATGTGGCAATTTGGTGTGATAATTTCAGTGGCCCCTTGAGCCGTGATCCTCTCAGCGTGGCGTGGTGTAATGTGCCATGGAGTGGCTTGGTGTGGCGTTGTGTTTGGTGTAGTATGGTGATTTCAATGGCACCTTGTGCAGTGACCTCTCTCTGCGTGGTGTGGTGTGATATGGTGTACTGTGGTATGGTGTGTGAGTTTGGTGTGGTGACGTGTAATGATCCAGTATTCCCAGCAGTATGGTGAGGTTTAACGGCCTGAGGCTGCACCGACTGTGGCTGGATTACCTCAGCCCTGCACAACACTTGTGGTCTATATATTGTACACTCACGATCACTAGTTTCTGCTAAGGGGTGTCCCCTTCCTACCCCTGTATACCCAGGGAAGAGGGGAGGGGGGGATGAACCAAGCTCCTCTACCCCAGCTCCCAACCCTCCCCCATACACCTACCCCCAACCCATCATTCTTAACTGGTAGTTACATCTTAAGCTGATTTCGTGCTTAACACTCTTGGTCCCACTACTAATACAGACATAGATTACTAGGATATGCTAAAAGTAATTATTATAACTATCAGCATGCTGCAGCAAGAAATTAATGCAATATAACGTTGATAGTAAAACAAAAACGTTAACAACGGCCACCTCAGACCTCATGCGTTGGGTGCACAGCTTTGCACACACACACACACACACACACACACACGCACACACGCAAGCACGCACGCACGCACGCAACGCATGAGGCCTGGGATGGCCGTTGTTAACAACGTTATAATGCATTAATTTCTTGCTGCTGCGTGTTGATACTTATATACTTTTAGCATATCCTAGTGTTCAACGTTTGTGTATTAGGAATGTGACTATGAGCGTAAAGTATGAGGTTAGCGTGAGATGTAACTGCTAGTTAAGAATGACGAGTGGGGGGTTGGGCTGGGTAGGGGTATGGGGGAAGGTTGGGAGCTGGGGTAGAGGCGGGTTAAGCTCGTTTCGTGTCTCCTTTCAGTCTTTCCTGGGTGTGTAGGTGTACGAAGGGGGCACCCCTGACTGTACCATGAAATATATGATAAATATCGTTTATTTTAAACAAACACAATTCTATAACCAGCCTGACAGATCTCAGTCCATTTGGAACTACCTGCATTATGTATTCGTTCTCCTCGTTTTAGTGGAGTGGACCCTCTGGTACCTGCGATATGAATGAGCTCGATATATGCATATATTATAGATGGTTTACTACTTTAGTTTGTCAGTCTTTTTTTTTTTCACATTTTCATTACTAATATGTGCATTTTATATAGTAGGTGATTCTTATTGGGATGACAAAATAGAAGTTTTTACGTTTAACCCGCCCCGTCCCGTCGACGTATGGGTACGTTGCAACGATTTGCATTTGCCAGTCCCGGCGATGTACTGGTACGTTGTGCAATTGCAAGGTCCCTAATTTGCACAATTTTCAATTTTCGCGCGTGATTTTTCGTATGTATACACGGGACATCTTCCTCTATTCCTCTATAAGATGCCAAGCAGGGGCAATGCCTTACACCGCATAACCTCCCCCCTCCCCCCCTCATGCCATTGTCCCGGCAATTCACCTGTTACCAGTGACCTGGCTAGTAAAGATATTCAGGGCCAGAGTGATTCCCCAATCGATGACAATGTGGAGGACAATGTTTACATAGCATTAGAAGAAGAAACAGCCAGAAATAATGATCAGGTAATGTGGCAAAAGAAGGTCAGGTATGGTGATTAGTTAGTGAGTGAAACAATGCTTATAATGCCTTTATTACTGCTTGAAAACCAATATACTCTCATACTACATATACATTCGTACCAAGTAAATAAATAAATACCGTTTATGAGTGGATAAAATAGTTACCCTCCCATAGAGCTCGTTTTCTTTGGTGCCAGCATGTTAGAAAACCCAGTCAGGTAAGGAGGAACTCCTATCTGAATTGAGTATTTTAAACCTCAGGTGAGCGATTTCTCTTTGAATTTGCGATGTTTCTCAGCAAAAGCGAAGGTTTTAGCCAAAAAAAAAATTGTCGAAAATACCTCGGGACTGGGGGATGTCGGAGGTGCAGAAAACCTCGGGACGTGACGGGTTAATAAACTGTGAACGTAGCATATAATCCTTAGCAGGTGAGTAGGAAATATCCAAGTCCAGATTAATGGTACATCATGTTAACATTTAGTCTCGGTCATTTTTCATTGGTAATTATATGAGGACTAAAATCTTCGCTTAAACGTAAACTTTTTACCCTTTTCATCCTTTAGTAAGTTTTCTGCCTATCAGAAGTGAGTCAGATAAACCTGCTATTACAACGCCACACAACACTAATTTATAAGTATTCCCTGTCGAAACTTGTTCAGCGTGAAGCCTCTGGATCGTTTCCGTATTTTGCAGCGTAGATCACTCTTCTCTTACAAGCGTCCTGTCTCTCCTCAGTATCGTCACAACTAATGACATCTTACTAAGCCCAAGAGTGAAAAAAAAAATAACGTAATCTTATTGTTTGTCTTATTGCGCGACATGTGACTGTACAGGTGATTATGTTTTTAGCTTCTTCAGTACTGTGACGTTTTTTCATTTTTCTTTTCCGACTGTCGATTTTACAGGAGTAAAGTATTGTTATGAAGGGAGATTTGCCAGTTAGGTAGTCTCGTACCTTCGAGACCTAAGTATACTAATACCAAGTCGGATCACTTCCATCTAAAATGGGTCCAAGCTGGCGCAGGGGGCGGAGCATCGGAGTGACGTCAGCTGGCACGAAACCCAAGTTCAGTTGACGCCTGACCGTGGTGGTGAATGGATGTATGTTGCACCCTCCAGATCATGACACATTTCAGTCCGATGTGAGGGAAGGGACTGAAATGTGTGAGGGAAGGTATGGGGGTGTGAGGGAAGGCATAGGGGTGTGAGGGAACCTGCTGCTATGTTATACAGTTAAATGAGTCCGTACTTCTTCCCCATCTTTGTTTTCCCTTATTATAAATGTTTAATTTGAGTCTGCCCCTTTATACATTTTCTGTTACTTCAGCCAACTGATGTCACACACAAGCCACGCCTCCCTGTGCCCTGAGGGAAAGTGAACCGACTTGGTATTAGCAGACTTAGTTCGAGACATTTCTCGTGCCGTAAGTTTCGGTACGAGTCATAAGAGTTGCCAGTTTGCCTGGTGTTAGTGAGCGTAGTTATTTCGTAAGTTAAACATTCATTTATTTTTATGCTCTTTTTCATTATAATGTTTTATTTAAGTGATTGTTTGTTAAATTATGTAATTTAAGTTTGTATGGTAAATGATTTAGAGTGTTATGTAATGTGAGACAACTCAGCATGTTTTGATGTGTCTGAGCTGGCAACTGTTGCCCATCGAGAGTATACTTGTAAAATGTAGACGTTTCTCAAATAATGCAAGCTTACATAAGATGGGGTAGAGATTATTACAAGTTTAGTCGGGTGTCAAGTCAGTTTGAGTGAAGTGCAGACGGTTTTGATTCAGTCTGAGTGTAGTGCTGTGTCAGTGTCAGTGAAGATTGTATATTTTTGGTACTTGTGAAAACAGTGGCAAACAGTGGCAGGTTATTGAAGTTTGTATATCATTGGAACTTCAGAAAACAGTGAAGTGTCAAGCATTAAGTGTAATGACTGCGAAGTGTTGTTAAGCATTAAGTGTAACAGCAGTTATTAAAGTGTGTATATCTCCAGTGCTTGTGAGAATAGTGAAGTGGAAAGCATTAAATGGAATTACTTGGAAAATAAAGACAGTGAACTTTAAGGAGCCAGTATTTATTTTCGCCTCAGCTGATCTTGCGTACTGCACACGTAAAGGCTAACCATAGGAAGAACAACTCACTGGGCAACGTCCTTCTGTACTGAACTACTGCTGTTGAAGCCTGTGGCAGTATGGGACGAGGACGTAACAATATCTTCCCGATTAACGATTATTTTTATTCATTTTTAGTTAGCCTAGCATACAGGGAAAAACGTGTAATTTAAATGCCTCTTCTCTTACTGCTGGAATAATTTGTGTAGATGAATACGTCTTGTGTCCCTTCTGTACAATAACGGCATTTATCGGTATGCTTTATTCTTGCAACCACCTAACGATCATCAAAATTAGGAAAATTATACTTCACCAACGCTAAATTAAACCATATGTAGACACCCAAAATAGAGTGGAAAATACGTTTTCATGCTGAATGAATTAATAGTTCAAAGGACTGAGTGAAAAGTTACAAGTGATACATTGTCAGTTAACCATTTCTCCTCCCTCCCCCAAGCTAACACAGATGACCCCCGTCCATCACACAGGTGACGTGGCCGACCTCAACTCCACACGAACTGGTGTTAATGGCACGGGTGGAGAGTGTGTGTCAGCTGGCAGCCATTAGTGGCGACTCCGGCCTGCTGACAAAGAGGCAGAGCTGACCCGGCAGCATTATTTTTTCCTCTGTATTACGGTTCAGCACCACCTCCCTCAGCCAGGCAGCCCTAGTGGGATTGGTTAACTCTAGGCTAGGTTAGGTGAGGTTAGGTTGATATAGGTAATTTTGCTTGGGTGGTGGTGCTAAATCGTAATACAGAAGGGAAATATGTGACCTAGCCCACCCCTGTGCTCACTGCCGCTCCCCTCAGCCCCTCTGTAATGCTGACTGAGCACCCTATCCACCCTACCCCATCCCACCCCACCCCACCTCACACAGAAAGGCAATATATTACACCATAATAAAAGCCATTTTCCTCCAGAACACAACGCAATTAAATATGAGCACACGATAATCACGCTCCTCAAACTTCTGTACCTGCGTCGTGTCATGCTTGGCAAGTAAAAAAAGGTGCATGTTTAATATTTCTCGTTCCCTTTGATTCGCTTGGGGAAAGTCTCGGGAAAGGTTACACCCTGTGAAGATGGATGTTGCACTGGGGGTGTTGCTGGTGGTAGAGTTTGTCACAAAAATGTGATGTGGGAGGGTGGCAACATGGTTGGGTGAGTAAGTAAAAGTCAGGCCAGACGGACTGAAATGATGGTGGTGGGTGATGGTTGAGATTGATGCACCTTGTAAAAATGGGCGTTTTGTGTTGGCCAGCATGGACGTGGAGATGGTTAATTAAACAATTTTCCAAGAAGAAGAAGAAGAAGAATTAAAAGAAATAATAATACCTGTAACTACAAACTAATCACTCAGAGAACATCTGGCGTCTCATGAGCACAGACGAAAACTACGGGACTGACGATATTCTCAACCAGAGTGCGACTGTAGGGCAGTGTACCGATGTGTTAGTTACCCCGAAATTAATGCTAGCACCACAACAGATGGCGCAGTCAATCAGCACGTTTTCTGTGTTGTTTCTGTGTCCTCCTTGTTCATTTTCTTTGCCAGAATCCCACCTCACCCTGTCTGTCTTGCAGCCACCTACTGCACAGGTTTATCCTGGATTTTCAACTTTCCCCTGAATTTTCGTGTATAAAACAGTGTTATAATGTGTGGTAATAGCAGTGACAGTGAACGGGATTATACGGTGTTATAGTGAATGATACTAACAGTGACAGTGACCAGGATTATACGGTGTTATAATGAGTGATAACAGCAGTGACAGTGACCAGGATTATACGGTGTTAAAATGAGTGATAATAGCAGTGACAGTGACCAGGATTATACGGTGTTATAATGAGTAATAACAGCAGTGACAGTGACCAGGATTATACGGTGTTATAGTGATTGATAATAACAGTGACAGTGACCAGGATTATACGGTGTTATAATGAGTGATAAGAGCAGTGACAGAGACCAGGATTATACGGTGTTATAATGAGTGATAAGAGCAGTGACAGTGACCAGGATTATACGGTGCTATAATGAGTGATAATAGCAGTGAATGACCTGGATTAAACGATGTTATAAAGAATGATGACAGCAGTGACCGACCAGGATTATTTGGTTTTATAATGAGTGGTAATAAGGTAATAGCAGTGACAGTGACCATGTTTGCACAATGTTATGAGTGATAACAGTTGTGGATGGGACAGGGAAGTGCTTGGTCATTCTAATTTTCGTGTATCAGGGAAGACCTGTACCATTAGTTACAGTGTTGATTACAGCAAATTTGTGTGTACCTGATGCTCGGTCTTCCTGAACACTGACGGCTTAAAAGAGCGACAGGTTGATACTGTGATTAACAAGTTGTTGGTCGCCAGGCCGGTGTACTGTGGCAAGCCAGGCAGTGATACCGATCTCAGAAAGTTTTGTGTCGAACAAAAGCAGCCTGTATTGAAACACAAAGTCTTCATCAGTGTCAAACCATTGTTTGTAGGAAAAGAGCGCCCCTTTAAAGTATCTTCCTTCTAATAAGTCAGATGTGTTGAACTGAGAGAGGTTGGCAGAGCACTACAATGATGCTAAGCCAGTTTCCAGATTTCAGTACTTGGAAAATGGTCTTGCCTCCCTTCCCTGATGCTTATTGGTAACAAGACTGCACATGAATTTAAGGCTATATATAAACATAAATATCAGGATGCATTCCGGAAATTAGTTATGAACCATTGGAACACAGCCAAAACAGTGGTGACAGGTGCATCCCAAGGACAATGTGCTGGACTGGTACAGATTCCTCCGCCCCCTACCCACCGCACCTTCACACACACGCCACCGCACAGCTCCTGAATTGTGAGTGTTCCTGTAATGTTTGTCCGTTTCTGGAGTTCATTTCACGCTGTGTGTCAGTTAATCCTTTAGGTACTGTGGCGCAGCATGTTGTTAATCAAAGCATAGGTATCTAACGTGAACTATCGTATTTAGATGTAACGTGTGATTACGAAGGCAGACTACAGTCAACCAGATCTTTAAACTACTGTCCCAGAACACCTTCTTGGTGGAGTTACCAGGCATTCCACCCAGAGTCCACGACATCCACGCTCTGGCCTCTGTGCATTTTTTCATGTAAATTTTCAGTGATGAAACAAGTAATAGATTGTGATGTTAATGCGAGGGACTTTAGTAGTTATAGACAGTAGTAGTAGTAGTAGTAGTCTGGCCGAACAGCCCCGAGTCCCTATGGAAGGCCATGGCCGAGACCGGGGTTTCCCACAGGGCTCTTTTGGAGTGTATGTTATGCTATTGGCGTAGGTGATTTTGTACGATGCAGTCTTCCATAATGTGCTTAATAGTATGGGGTCCTGTGTTACATTTTGGACAGGGATCAGCCAATGAGTCATCCAGTCTCTTTTGGTAACTTAAGAGGGCTAAATGATGCCCACATCTCAGCCTGGCAAGGTGGACCCTGTCCTCGCGAGGGAGATAGGATTCAGAAGGGTGGATATCAGGAGGCCGTACAAGCAGCTATGTGTTGTCTTTAAGTGACTGAATGGAGTGGTGAGTGATCTGAGTAAGGATATGATTCTGGAAGCTGGTATGAAGCAGGCGAATGGGGAGAGATTACAGTATTTGTGTATGATATCGTGTGCTGGGTGTTGTTTTGATGTTCCTTGGTGTGTGTGGATGTGTTGCCATGTAGTGTAGTGGATGTTGTGGGTTTGTGGCGGCTGCAGCGAGAATATGGGTGCCTTTCATGTCTAGATGATCCTTGACTTTGAGGACTTTGGTTTCTTGATGTAGGTGGTCTGTGGGTGTAGTAGCTGTGCAGCTGTGATTATTTTTAAGGCTTTGTTCCGTATGGTCTGTAGAGTGTTGTAGTGTGTTTTAGTGAAGTTAGGAGCCCAAGCAGGGCTTGCATAATTCATCACTGAACGTATATATTGTTTATATACTGTGGTGGTGGTTTCTTTGTTGTGTCCAAATGTTGTATGGGCAAGTGACCTCAAGGCATTGAGTCTTGGTGTTATTTTATTATTAATGTTCGTGATGTGTTTTTTAAATGACATTGATGTATGTTATACCAAGGATTTGTGTGTGTGTGTGTGTGTGTGTGTGTGTGTGTGTGTGTGTGTTAGGGGAGTGCTGTTTATGGTGAGGTGTGGAATGTGACTGTGTTCTGCTGTCCAGTTTGTGAGAAGGGTCACTGTTGATTTGGCTGGGTCTATTTTGAGCCTGTTTGTGGTGAACCATTCCTGTAGTGCGTTGTGGTAAGTTTGGAGGATATGTGCAGCTGTGTTTGCATTTTGGTGTGTACGTGTAAGTGTTATGTCATCTGCACATGAAGCTATGTGTATCTGTGGTGTGTGGGATATGGGTATGTCATGCATATACAGGTTAAGGAGTGTAGGGGAAGAAACAGATCCTTGGGGGACGCCATTTGTGAAGTTTCTGATATTCGAAGACTGACCGGCAAATGTTACATGTGCACATCTGCCTGCTAAGTAGTTTGCCAGTCATCTTTTTGTATTATTGTGCATGTTTGTGTTAAATATCTTGTTTGTGAGGTTGTGGCGAGGGATGGCATCAAAAGCTTTGCTTATATCTAGTGTGACTAGGAGTGTTCTGTGTGGTGGCCTAGCTGAATTCATGCCATCAAAAACTCTCTGTGTAAGGTCTGTAAGAAGGGTGTTTGTGGAGTGTAGTGGCCTAAAGCCATTTTGTGATGGGGCTGGGGGGATGTGAGGTGTAACTAGTTGTAGTACCAGTCGTTCAGTGACTTTAGAAGGGGTGCAGAGGAGTATGATGGGGAGTGTGAGGAAGGTAACATGGGGTCTTTGTTGGGATTAGGGATAGTGATGATAATGCCATGCTTCCAGATGTTGGGTACTACGTTGTGTGAGTACCGGTAGCTGTAGTTTGATATGTTGGTGAGTGCTTCTATGCCTTGTGGTCCATGGTGTTTAAGGTGAATGTTGCTTATGTTGTATGGTCCACAGGCAGATGCGTGCTTAAGGTTGCTAATGATGTGCTTCGTCTGGTTGTAAGTGAAAGGTGCGAAGTCCGGGTCTGTGGGGAACCGTCTCTTACGTCGGATGATACGTCGGTCGTTACAATGGGGGTTTCGGCGGCTGACTTGTGAAAAGTGATTGATGAGAGTGTTTGCTTGTTGTATGTTTGAAGGTTGGTGTCTGTTGTTGTGATGGCAGCGTGTGATTGAGTAGTGTTGCTGTTGGAGAGTGTGATGCTGTTTAGTGTTTTGTAGAGCATGCTGGTGTTTGTTTTATGGTCAAGTGTTTGGAGATAGTTATTCCAGTTTAGTGTTTGCTGTTCTGATATTTTATTGTTTATTTGAGTGTTGAGTTCTTGTATTTGTTGTATGGTGTCTTGTGTATGGGGCGTTGGGGAGTGTCGTAGTGTGTCCCGTTGACTGATGAGGCCTTGAATTTCTGGTGTAAAGTTGGGGATGTGTCTCTTTCTGTTGCCTCTAGGGATGTGTCTTTTGTCGCGTTTTGTATGATAATATTGAAAGTGTGCACAATGGTGCTGATGTTTGTGACGGGTGAACTGTTTAATGTTTCAAAGTGCTGTTCTGTTTCAAATGTGAAGGCTTCCCAGTTGGCTTTTTTATAATTAGTGTATGTATCTCTGTGGCCAGCTGGGGTGATTCTGGTTGTGGTAGTGATGATGATTGGGAGGTGACCAGAGCCAAGGGTTTTGACCACTCTCCAGGATGTTGTGGGGGTAAGGTTTGGGGAGCAAAAGGTGATGTCTGGGGATGATGGGAGAAAGAGGGCTTGGTGTGGTATATGGGTATGCTGATGGAGATTATTCAGCATGAAAAGATGATCTGTTTAGGACTGTAGTACCAGCCCTCTGTCTCTGTCAGGGTTGTTGACATGCGAGGCCGACGCCTTGGCGTTGAAATCACTACCCAGGAGGATGTTGCGTATGTTAGTAATGTGCTGTATTTGTGGAGAATAGTTGTGTGGTACTGTGGGGGACGATTGGGGGGGGGAGCAATGTATGTGTTGGCGATTGTTATATGTGATTCGTTACCAGTGCGTATTTTAATTGATTGTATTTCTGTTGTTGTGTCATGTGGGGGGAGAAGTGACTTTGTGTGTGCACTGGTATCTGAAAAGTTGATGAATTTGTGTACCAGGGTGATGAGTCTACCGCCACCGCCGTCGGCCCGGTCTTGTCGAATAGTGGTGAAGTTATGAAATGTCGGTGTTTTTTGTGTTCTGTGTGGTTTTGTTTCTTGTAAGATGGCAATGTTATGTTCTGTTGTTTGATGAACTGTGTGAGTTCTTGTTTTTTGGTGCTTATGCCATCTATATTTAATTGAAGGATGTTTATGTTGTCTGTGCTATGTGTGTTTGCTGCTGCAGCACGGGGGGGAGGTGGGGGTGTGGGTGGAGGGGAAGGGGTAGGAGAAGGTTGTGATGGAGGTAAGGGTTGAGGTGGATTAGGAGGGGCTGGAGTGGAAGCGGTTGGGGGATTGGATGGTGTGGGAAGGATCGGTGGGTTTGGCTGAGGAGATGTGGAGGAAGTAGGAGTGGGGTTGGTGGGGGGGTTAGTGGGTGGGGGCAAGGGGCATAAGAAGCAGGTCCAGGTGTTTGTGTAATGTTTTCTGGACGCAGGTGTTTTGTAGGTGTAATGGGTCCAGTTCTTGCAGGAATTACACTGAGCTGAACTCTTTGTCTGTCGGCTCGACGTGATAGGTTTTGCGCATGTTGGACATATGTATTTGTTGGTGGGTCCTGGATTGCTGTCAATGTCCCCGGCTAGAAGAGGTCGTCGAGAAATGACCGCCGGGGAGTCATTTCTTGGTGTGGAAAAAACGATGTTGTTGTATGTGTTGTGCTGAGAGATGTGGTACTTGTTCGGGCGACCAAAGCCACTCCCAGGTTCTTGGGCCCTGTGAGGGGCCGGGGGGGGTTTGCGGTGGTTTGGCTCCCATGCTGTCGATAGCCTTTGGGGGGTAGACCCACGGCGAAGACGCCACCGCTCCAGGTCCAGTTATAGACTGTTTATCACCCCGCATGTTAAAAATGGTAATGTACTGTTCTTGAGTACACAAACGCTCGCACCTATACACACACACATACATACATACATACAAGCATTCATACATACGAGCATTCATATATACATACAAAAGCAATATACATTTGTCATCCACTTCCCAACTACAATGAGCCATACATCTATTCGCGCCAAATATTTAGCTCGCATGATTCGTGGGTTTGGAGTCATTCCGTGTTTTTTTTTATTTTTTTTTTAAGATGCGAATGAATGTGTTTGAATCGATGAGTAAATGGGGAGTGTGTCGTCCTGTCTCGGCTACCTCCCTTTCCTTGGGGGAAGCAGCCTAGGTATATAGATAGATAGATAGATAGATTGATTTTTTTATTTACGTGTCAGACTCTGGGCAAAGGCTTCAGGGCCTATTCCCATGTCCCAGTAGTCTTTCTTGGGGCCCAGTAGTCCTCCTACATCTCCACATGTCACCACTTCGGCGCTAACACCCACCATCCTTATTAATATATGCTAGGGCTGTCTCATGCAGGACTGCTGTACTGGTATTAGCGGGGGTACTTTTATGACATGTCGGCGGGTCATCTGGTAGATCAGAAAAGTCTGCTTTTTAAGAAATTCAAATCCTTAAACTGTTCCCTGCCCCAGCCGGGATTCGAACCTGGGTCCATTAGGACTGCAGGCCGCCTCTCTACCGATTCTGCCATCCCCTCCCTCCAAAATGAATGAAAATAAAAAAAGCTGCAACAGCAACTCTGTCATGGATATTGTCACAAATATTATGTTCTTCGTCATAGCTCATACCTCACTTTCTACCACACTCACTTGTCGTATCATATATTTCAGAACCTGTATTGACTCGGTTACCCTCAAACTCTCTCATATAATCGTCCCAGTAGTAACCACTCCGTGACTATACCGAACACTTATACATCCTCCCTCCGTCTTTGACTGATCCATTAACTCAAGGCATTACATTTTTACTCATCAGCTGCCCCGGTTCAACTACTTTCACCCCACACTTTGTAAACTATTGCCATGTCAGTGTCCTAACCCTTTCACTGCAGTGTAAGGACGTATTTATTTAATTCCCAAACGATTTTATTCAACTGAGAACCTGTAGCCAGCTAAAGGGTTAATCGCTGTCCTTGTAACCCTTTCACTGCGACAGATAAACTGGTGTAATGTGTTATATTCTTGCTAATGACAAACCATTTGATAAAACCATGAAGCTCGCCACGCAGCTGAAGAGTTATCCCTTCACACTGATGACGTACATATATTCCATCCTTCATTTTATTCAGCTAAGGGGGAGATGCATCACAGTGAGAGATTCCCTGATATATACATAACTGAGAATGTCCTTGTATCGATTCACAGGTACTGATACAGTCACTGTACTGTATGCATCTTGGAAAGGACGAGTACAACATAACTGTACTGGCCTGCCATTGCTACAGTGTTTTAAAAAGTCTGATCACGGCCGCCAGAGTTAGTGTACCGAGGGTGTTTAAGTCGTGCTAATATTTGTGTTTGACGTGACACACCTGCTTAGCAACACAGCTCCCCCACCATCACCACCAACCTTGCTGTATGGGTCTCACGCACACACCATCAGGTTCCTTCATTGTTACCTTTGATTACAAAACTTGAGTGTCTCTCTCCATCTCTATCACTATGTAAAATCCATGTGCCACCTACACGTATAGTCCTTTGTGTGTGTGTGTGTGTGTGTGTGTGTGTGTGTGTGTGTGTGTGTGTGTGTGTGTGTGTGTGTGTGTGTGTGTGTGTGTGTGTGTGTGTGTGTGTGTGTGTGTGTGTGTGTGTGTGTGTGTGTGTGTGTTCTTCTCTTTCTCCTTAACTAATAGTCCACAAGTGTCTTTCCATCACTCTTCAGTACGGTACGTTGATTCTCCCCTCATTCACTCTACAACTTACACATTATCGATTTTTTCCCCTGAAGAACCTTACCTCTCTCAAGATTATGATTGTCACTCGATTTTAACAGAATCTAATCGTCATCATTCATCATCATCATCATCATCTCTGTCATCGTCATCATCGTCGGCGTCATCTTGCGATAATGCACGTGCACCTCAATTAATGAATTTCAAGGCACAACCAGCTCTCTCCTTCGTACTCCTAGTAAGTAATATTGTCCTTACTCTTCACGTCATCGTCGTGTACAAAAAAGATACAAGACTTCTGTTTCTGGTAGTTACCTCATCTACGGTAATAATGATGATATATTTGAAATATTACGAGTCTTAGCTATGTCTTAATTTTAACTACTGTATTCAGATTCTCAGTCGGAAATTGGTTAGGATGAGGTGATGATGATGACAGAAAAGGCTTTCATGAATATTTTGTTCTGATGCCATGCTATTAATCACAGCTCTAAATTCAGCTAACGTAATGATATGTTCCCTTTTAAACTTGTTCTTTCTTAGGCCTGGTCAGTGTATTTACTCCAGTTAAGTATAAACTGACCCTAATCAGTTACATGGACAACCCGGAACCTCTTAAGAATGACAAGCGTGAAAGATTAATGAAAATATGATGTGATTATGCTTTATGGTAGGGAAATTTGAGCATTGGGAAGAGAAGCACACACACACACACACACACACACACACACACACACACACACACACACACACACACACACACACACACACACACACACACACACACACGTGTACATGTCCGTGTACATGTAGCAAGAACTCAGTCAGGTGCAGCTGGTCAAGGCGGCATGTCTGCATGCACTTCCCCTCCTCCTCCCCTCCCTCCTCCCCTCCCTCCTGACCCACCCCACCCAGCTCCAGTCACCCTGACATCTGCCAGGCACGTGACGCCAGGCAGTTGCGAGATTTACACTGACTGGTTGTGTCGACTTGCTCGTATTTGTTTAAAGGTTCAATTTATTGAGGCAACCACCAGATGATTTGGGTTTCTTCTCCGAGCACGTGAAATCATGGGCTTGAGAGATTCCCAGCACCAACACACTAACCTTTGTTTAATTTTAGTTAGGGCTCAATCAGGAAATTTTATTTCCACTTCCTGGGCACCTTAACGACGACATACTGTTTAAATTTTTATTGTAATTTAGTGTGGAGGTTGATTTAAATTTACATTTAATCAAGCTGCTACCCGACGATTTTAACTCAGGAAGTTGTCGGTCCTCCTTCACCCCTTTAGCATGATAACTTTTTAAATGTAGTCATCTTGCCACCAGATTATTGTACTTCCCACCCCTTGTTCGTGACGTCAAGGGGTTTACACATTTCAATTCCAGTGCATGGTGGTGGGGATGGTGGCTCTCTTTAACCCTTTCTGTTAGAAAGGTGTTCCCTAAAGTGAATAAAATAAGCGAGTCAGTCCAAAGCAGTAAGAGTTAACAGGCGTGATAATGTTCACTAATGGCAGCTACCGTGGTGCCAGTTTAAATATACTTGTTCCTGATCAACACACCTGCTGGATGGCTAAACACCTCGTGCTGTCTGCAGCATTCGCCCCTCCCTGTCTCTTTACAGCTAATTAAATAGCAATTCAATTCATTTTCTGTTGTGCGATAATAATGCTTACTAGGGTTCCGTAGCTGAACTGTAGGGAAGATATGAGCATGGACATTGTGATTTTCATAAAGAACTTATTCTAAAAAGATTATTAACTAGGTCCACGTAAGAGAATCGAAAGAGACATACATACAGTGTGAATCTTATCACGTCATAATTCTTGTCTTGCGTTTCCCATATCTGTACTACTAAAATGCAATTATTATGTGCAAAAAGAAAAAAACAGAGGCCGATAGGCAGCAGACAGTTTTTCTTTTCAAAGAAAATTGAACTGATGCAAGCCAAAATCAAGATCCATTCATTGCAGTATACATGGACACATTGCATTAAAAGATATTATATTGCGATATGTATGGACACATTGTGTTCAGAGAGAGAGAGAGAGAGAGAGAGAGAGATTAGGAGGCATGATGGGGAGGGTGGGGGGGAGGAGTTTTAAGCAGAGGGAAACACGGACTGAGAAGGACAGTTCAATAATTGACCACTTGTGTCCATCTTAGACTGGGAATACCGTCCTATTGAGGTGATGGTTTGTTGTGCAACTTAACCAGTCCCTTTTGATTGTGCTTTAATGCCACATGTCCTTTACTGCTTGGTGATAGTGGTTCATTATTAACCTTATTCTCCTCAATACTGTGACATCTTTTAAACTGTCTTAATCTACAGTACTAGCAATTTTCTGCAGCTTAAGAAATTAATTTGAAACTGAAAGGATCAGATATGTCATAATTATTCTTTCCACTACTATAAAGCACTCTTAAGGTACTGTACATAAAATCTTGTGAAGATAGCAACAATAAATACACAAATCATCGTAGTGAATGGGTTAACCTTAGCCTTGTGACAACTTTCGGCATTTCGACGGTGTTATGCCGCCGTAACCTTATGTCGTCATTGAGTTTCAGTGTTCTGGAGACAAGATTACAAGAAGAGGCTAATTTTGTCTTAGGCAGTGGTTATATAAGATGATGTGACATGACTGTGCCTCCATACAAGGAGTTATCAGGGGAGGATCAGTAATATTAAGACCAACTAACTCGGTCATTATCCTCCACACACCATACTCACTTTTCTTTTTTCAATTCTCTTCAGGATCCTCGGACATTTCTTTGCGGAGAACGGAGAAAAATGAGGATAAGAAAATGCTTCGTGTGACTGTAATTCTGGCATAATATTTCGCAGACGGCATACCCTGTTATACTACGTCCTGCAAATGGTACCAAATTATACGACATGCAACACTGATTTTAAGCATCAGTATCACGATATCCCTGACGCACAAAAGTCGTGTCTTCCAGTTATTTATTCAGCGGAAAAGAAACAAGTTCTGTAAAAAGAATAGTGGGTTGTAACGTGTGGGGAGGACGGGGGGGAATAGAGGGGGATGTTTTAATCAGGTGTAGGTTTATGTGTGTGTGTGTGTGTGTGTGTGTGTGTGTGTGTGTGTGTGTGTGTGTGTGTGTGTGTGTGTGTGTGTGTGTGTGTGTGTGTGTGTGTGTGTGTGTTTGTGTGTGTGTGTGTGGTTGTTTATTTGTCTTGGTATCAGTGTGATATGTGAAATACGTCTTCTGTCTGTGTCTGTCTGGTTGTCTGTCTGTTTTTGTGTCTAATCTGGGTGCCTGCCTTTATATGTGTGTGTGTGTGTGTGTGTGTGTCACCCCTGGTCAGCAGTCATGGGGTCAGTGTATTACAACCCTAGACCATGGCGACAGGCACCACCACTGCCCTCTCCTGGCCTGTCCTCCTCCCTCACTTTGACCCCATTTTAGTCTCTCTCTCTCTCTCTCTCTCTCTCTCTCTCTCTCTCTCTCTCTCTCTCTCTCTCTCTCTCTCTCTCTCTCTCTCTCTCTCTCGTGTACATATATATATATAAAGTTACTTCTTACAGGTGGACGAAGCCTAAATATTTTTCACCACTGTCAGTCATTTTATTTTCACTTACCCACACTGCCAGATTGAATCATCTCTGCCTTTTTATTTTTTTTTTCAGCAACTTTTTCCATATTCATTCCTTATCTATGATCACAGACATCTTCTGTCACCCCCTGTCGCTCTTTGTAATGGGTTTTCTCCACCTTACCCGCCACCTGTATTTGTGTGTGTGTGTGTGTGTGTGTGTGTGTGTGTGTGTGTGTGTGTGTGTGTGTGTGTGTGTGTGTGTGTGTGTGTGTGTGTGTGTGTGTGTGTGTGTGTGTGTGTGTGTGTGTGTGTGTGCAGTCTCACCATTAGAAAAATCTCCACATCATCGCCTCTCCCCTCTTTCAACTCTCACGCAACTAGTTCCAGTCTGCTAAAACTCCCAAGCCTTTCCCTCCAAAGACGTCACATTCGCCTTATTCTTGCTACAGCCTGACGATTTTACTCAGTGCATGAGATACTTTTCAAAATAAAGGTGTTGATATGGCTTTCGTTAACCCCTGAAAGATATCTCCTGTCTTGAATAAAACCGTCAGGTGATGTTAACAGTGAAATAAGAATGACGTTAACTGTCTGAACGAGTTAATCCCTTCTCCCTGAGACGTCGGGTTTGCTTTAGTCTTGCTAATTACTAATGGCTGTTTTTAGCTTGAGATTTATATACTGGGGAAGTTTAGCAGAAATTGTTTATAACTCTCACTAACGGTTAAACCAGATTTAAAGACAATCTTCTGGAGTAGAAAGAATAATAAAAAAAAATGTTAAGTTAACCTTTAGAGAGGGTGAAGCCATTCCTGTGCTTCAAAAATGGAAATAATAAAATATGGGGATAAAAAAAAAAAATCAGCTATTGGTATAGATACTTGGAACTTGAGTCCTGTGGCGAGAGTCGTCACGTATTTGACAGTGGTGCGTGCTTGTTTTCTTTTTTTATTTTATTCTTTGAACGGAATCATCGCAGCTTCCATGCCAGACAGCCGACGTCACCCATCTGTACTGGGTGTATTCCCTGCATCATGCCTCACCACCTACCACCATCTTAGCCCATCCCACCCACTCTTTTCTGCCCAACCCACTCATTTATTGCTCTCCCACTTTTGCATGTACCTTACCGAGGTATTTACAGCATTTACCTTCTCAGTATCTACTTCCTTATGCATGCTTCACCGATGACTACCATCCCAGCCCATCCCGTCCACTCCTCTCCACCCACCCAGTCTATATCTACTGTATTCTGATGTAATGAATATCAAAACAGCGTCTGCCACGACTATTTGCCGACCTATAAGAGCCATACTTACAGGGTATACTTTCCTCGTCCTAGCCATTTGCCTAACTTCATAAAAATCAAAATCTCGCTTTCTCGCTCGTTTATCATATATTATATCCACCTTTTCCTTGGCCAGCCACGTCCTCCACATTCAAGCTTGCTCATATACACTCGTTTCACAGCCCTATCTACATCCTTCCTCCCCAGATTACCATATTGTCTAAGCACACAATCTTCTACCCTATCAACAACTGATGGTCATACTTCAGATCCTATATACCTGTTTCGCCAACATGTTTACACCACTCTCCATTTAACCATACCATCTGAGTACGCCGTCTTCTACCCTGCTATCGACAGACTTCCTCCACATTTTCGAAGTGGGAAAAGATATATTGATGGTTATGGGTAGGAAAGGCTGTTAAGGGAAGTTGATAGTTACTGATAAAGGGGGTGTAAGTTATCATGGTAATACAAGAATGAGTGTATGGAGCTCCTTGTTGATGGTGAGACGGTTACGTTGTACTGTATTACTATGACTGCTGACACAAATGATAATACTTATTGAGTTTAGATGGGGTTCCCTCTTAACAATTTATAAATATAATCCCTTACAATGCGAAACTGTAAGGTAACCAAACTTTAGTGGTCAAAATTTGGAGGGTACGAAGCAGGAAACCATACATTAGAGAGTGCAGTGAATACAAAATATGAACATAAGTATTTAATAGTCTCTTCATTGGTAATACGCTCTTTATATCTTGATGTTTTCTCCTACCGATTATATTCAGATTAGAAAAGGAAGTATTTAATGTAAAAACTATCATGATTAATGTTCTAAGAGAAGAATAAGACTAATTTATTGCAGCAAACGTCAGACGATATTATACAGCAGTTCACAAAGGCATACAGCAGCCAGAGGGTTAACCATGACTGTGAAGAACACGCAGCTCTTAAATATAACAGGATGGCAAGTATCAGTGTCTGACTCGGAATGGACGAGCTCAAGAATCAATAAAAACTCATCCACAGTGAACAGCAACAAGGCCTCTGACATTCCCCAGTCAGATGGGATGCTTCTCATTCGGCCATATCGGAGTGATCCTGACATAAGACGTAGAAGAGGAGGGGAGAGAAAATGTAGAAAGATGAAGAGAATGTGAGAGAGGAGAGGAGAAGGGGAGAGTAGAGGTGAGATAATTGCGAGGAGTAAAATGAAGGAAGGAGAATTGAAAAGAAAAAGGATTCCTGTATGAGCATATACGGGAGAAGGGGAGAGTAGGTTTACCAAGGAGCGGACAAAGAAGGCGAGTATTGGGGAATCCACGTAAAAGAGAGGAGGCAAATATTGAACTGCGAATACAGAAGATAAATAGGTCTGCATAGGTGCATGAGAATCTCCAACATTATTCAAACATTTAAGGGAAGACGAAAGCAGATCATTCTTGTCAGTTGTGAAGGAACTGTGAGCAGATAAGAAACTGTGGGATGAAGGAATTTCTAAGAGAGCAGGGCCTCTGTGTGTTCGAGAGCCACATTATCATTCATACATTTCAGGTTAACGCCTGATCAACTTAACCAGTGATTCCCTCGAGGAAAGGTGTTCTAAGGAGAGGAGAAAGAAGAAAGCATGTAATTCCGAACAGATAAGAAGAAACATGAGTGCAAGAAAAAGAAGATAAGAGCAGAGGGAAGGAGACAGTAATAAGGGGTTCCTATACAAAACTGAGGAGAAGAAAGGAGAGAGTTCAAGGAATGAAAAGAGAGGAGCAAGTCCTGATGCATGAGAGCTGAGATGTGAGGGCTCCTGTGTGCATGAGAAGGTCGACATTACTCAAACATTTTATGGTAACCACCAATCAAACTCGAAAGAGAGGAAAAGAGAGCAAGGGATTCCAGTGAGAGGAGAGGAGAAAAAGAGGCCCAGATACGGATGAGAGCAGAGTAGAAAAAGGGAGAGAAGAGAGAGGACAGGCGAGGAATTGAAATGATACCGAGAGGAGGAAATTAATATATTTTTACGAGAGAAGAGGAGAGATCAGAGAGGAAAAAGAGGAGGAAAGGAGAGAGGAGGGAACCTGGAGAATAAAAGAGCTGGCAGGTGCATGAGAGGGTGGACATCACTCGTACACTTTACGGTAACTCGTAATCCAACTCACCCGTGATCCCCACCAGCTTTATTGCTCGTAAATCAAGACAGTGATTGCCCGCTGGTGAACCCCGAGATCAGAGAACCCACGCCCTCACCCAGGCAGCGATGGCTGGTGAGGTGTGGGGGTGGGAGATGGTGTGAGGTGTGGGGGTGGGAGGGAGATGGTGTAATGTGTGGGGGTGGGAGATGGTGTGAGGTGTGGGGGTGGGAGGGAGATGGTGTGAGGTGTGGGGGTGGGAGATGGTGTGAGGTGTGGGGGTGGGAGGGAGATGGTGTGAGGTGTGGGGGTGGGAGGGAGATGGTGTGAGGTGTGGGGGTGGGAGGGAGATGGTGTGAGGTGTGGGGGTGGGAGGGAGATGGTGTGAGGTCAGGGGGTGGGAGGGAGATGGTGTGAGGTGTGGGGGTGGGAGGGAGATGGTGTGAGGTGTGGGGGTGGGAGGGAGATGGTGTGAGGTGTGGGGGTGGGAGGGAGATGGTGTGAGGTGTTGGGGTGGGAGGGAGATGGTGTGAGGTGTGGGGGTGAGGTTAGTGGATAAGAGAGGGAGAGTTGTGAGCTAAGTAGAAAATTGAAGGCCAGTGGATAAGTGAGAATTAGTGAGATGAGTTGAAAATTGAAGACCAGTGGTGATGAGACATGAAAACAGGAAACAGAGACAGACGGAACATGAGGAAGTATAAAGGGAAGACGAGGGAGAGAGAGAGAGAGAGAGAGAGAGAGAGAGAGAGAGAGAGAGAGGTTGGTTGGTTGGTAAATTGGTTGAATGACTGATTGATTGATTGGTTGATTTTTGGTAAGAATGTACGTGGATAAGGGCATGGGGACGATGCGGTGTGAAGGATCTGTGGGCGGTGAGGGGCGGCAGCAACAGATGGACTTACCGTTCATCGAATATGAAAGAGAACTTAAGTGGTGCGGACAGCCGTGGTGGTGGATGAAAGGTTTGTGTGGGTGTGGCCTGGTGTGATGATGTAGTGGTGATGTAATGCCATTTACAGGCAGGTACACATTGACAAGATTAGCCTATTCCATCCGGGGACGTCTAACCAAAGAAATGAGATCGAAACTCATTCGGCAGAATAGATTTTAAGTAATTTCCATGGGCCGAAGGAGTTAACCCAATATTTAATTGATTCTGCTACCAGGCGATATATTTAGGATTACGATCTCATGTCTTTATTTGCAATATTCTTCACTGAGTTCACGAAAATCACGTCCTTTTTCTGTTCATGATACCGACAGACGATATTTTGCATCTCATGGGACTCTCTTATAGGGAACGATTAGCGACAGTCCACCTTTTAGTACAGTGACGCTTTACTTTGTTACTTATCTTACTACCAGTATATTTTTTCCTCATAAGAAGGATCTGTTGTTGTTAAGGAGTTTATGTATTTACGAAAGACTGTTTGTATGGAAGGACATTGTCGTAAAGAAAATTATTGGTGTGGACTGCATTGGTAAGATTGTGACGGGTCAGTGTGGTGATGGAATTGGAGGGAATAGTGGCAGTGATGAGTTGGTGTGATGGTAGTGTGTCAGTTTGTGTGGTGTTGATAATTTGGTGTGATATATCGTGGTGACGTGAAAAATGTGGTCATTCTGTCATGTAAGGTGGTTGTGATGAATGCCAGTGGTGTGGAGAAGTGAAAGGTCAGTAGCAACAGCAGGTGCAGTAATAAAGTAGAAAATTGAGAGTGGCGTGTCATTTGGTGTGGTCTTGTTGTAGGTAGGTGTGGTGGTGGTGAGTCAACAGGTGTGGATGTGATGAGGGCAGGTGTTCCAATGAATTAGTGGCTGTGCTTGTACAAACAGGTGTGCCTGCGGTGTGGGCAGGTGTTTTATGAGGAGTCAGTACGTGATGATAGTCAGAGAATGTTGTGGTTTCGTGAAAGAGTAGTGATTGTAATCTGGACTGCTCTTTTGGTGATATGAAAAGGGCTCTGTTGGAAACAAGTGTAATGATCATGTGCAGAAAACAGAGGACTTTTTAAACATATGTGGTGCTGGGCTGCTTTGGTGAGAGAGATGGGTGTGAGATTGAAAAACTTGTGAGAAGATGTAGCGGTGAAGGGAAGCACAATACTGTAGCATGTGAATGATGCAGGTAGTGATACTACTGGATGTGAGATCTGAACAAATGAACTGGTGAAAGGAGAGAACTTTATATGAGAGTCCGTTAGCCTGAGTAAAATAAGTGCTGTAAATCATTTTCCCTTTCAGTTTCACGTTTTAACTAAGGTGGAAGTGAATGGAAGTGCCAGATGGATAATATGAACGGGATGTTAGTGATAGGAATCAGGATGGCTGTTGTGTGAATGATTTTAGTGTGAATGGCTTTAGTAAGATGAAAGTTTGGTGAAAAATCATTATACGCGGATGGGTATGGTGAGGATGAAAAGAAGGCGATAGTGGTCAAGCGGCGCCTTGTGAATATAAACGCTTTGGTATGAGAATACATGTGTATTAGCCAGATTCGGGAATAAACTGAATAGGGAAGGTGATAGACCAGAATGATCATGTTGTGGTGTGTGTGGATATAGTGGTGATGGTGGTGTGGCAGGGATGGTTGTGGTGGTGGTGGTTTCATAGGGAATCGCAGTGGTGTGCCAGGGTAGTGGTGGTGGTGGTGGTGGAGGGATGACTAAGCATACAGGAGGCATGGATGTTTTTGGTGTCAGGAGGGAAGTAAGTGGCGCCAGGGAGCGAGACACTGTGGTCAGGCGTTGAAGTGTGGTGGACAATTACTTTGGCAGAATGAGATGCGTGGTGGAAGTGAGGACGTTGGAGTCAGTGGCTTGAAGGTGTGTGTGGGGGGGTGGGGGGTGTAGGTGTGTTTGATCGGGGTGACGGTATGTGGGGGGTGGGGGTGAAGATAAGGATGCATGTGCGTGTGTGTGCGTGTAAAAACACCGCCGGGCCATGCAAGGCGTGGCAAGGATCGGGACGTGCATGAGCGTCATATCAGCTTCCTGCGTGACGTAGCCCATTGTTTTGGTGTGCCTGGCTGCAGTGTCAGCACTTTTTGTCCTGGTGGGCCACGTGTGGGAGGAGGCTGCATCATGACCTATCAGGGCAGGGCGTAATTTCTCAGTGGCGGCGTCACCCATCCCTTCCCCAGCGTATATTAACTTCACTAACCCTCATAGTAATTAAAACCCAACATTATATGATTACCGCTGCCACAGCTGCACCGCCCAAACAGGAAATATAAGATCATCTTACTTGGTCACAAACCGGCCTCTTTGAAGGGTAAAAAGCCTGCAATCAGTGAGGCGAGTTATACAAGAGAAGGATCTATTAAAAAAAAAAAATTGAAAGTTTTTACCAGTGAACCGTTTAAGTGCCTGAAGATATTATATTCTTATATATATATATATATATATATATATATATATATATATATATATATATATATATATATATATATATATATATATATATATATATATATATTTTTTAATCGACTTTACGTTCACATACTGCCTGTTAAATTACTTATGAATTTCATGGATAATTTCTGATTAGTGTTCCCGTCGTTCTTATAATATCTGCAATCAGCTATCTCTGCTGTACAACAATCACTGTCCTGTTATCGGCTGATATTCCAGTACCTTCTCTTACGCACCTGGACGGTGATGATCTGCCACCTGTCGTAACCAAGATCTCTTTTGTGAAATAAGGACATGAAATTAATGACGTTGATTCTTTCGATGTCTCTTGTTCTTCCCACAAGAAAAGAAGTCTTAGTTACGAGAAGAAAATTGTCATAGGTAGTTTTGTTCAGTTTGGAATTATTCGATTCTCTATCACTCCAAATTTCGGTTCCTCTCTAAAAGTAACCCAGTCAAACACTAACATATCTTCCAACATCTTATCGCCCAACTTCCTGCACACACCTTCCCTTTCTCTCTCTCTCTCTCTCTCTCTCTCTCTCTCTCTCTCACACACACACACACACACACACACACACACACACACACACACACACACACACACACACACCTTTCTCCCTTTCCCCCACGCCTGTCCTCATTCCCTTCCTCCACACACACACACACACACACACACACACACACACACACACACACCTTTCTTCCTTCCTCCCACGCGTCTGTCCTCATTCCCTTCCTCCACACACACACACACACACACACACACACACCTACACCTGTTCTTCCTCCCCCCACACACGCCTGTCCTACCTACCTGCCCCCCCTACACACACAATTGTCCTCCCACCAACACACACCTATCCTCCTCTTCCGACACACCTGTCCTCCCCCACACCCATCTGTCTTCCCCTCCCACACACACCTGACTTTCCCTTCAGACACATCTGTCTTCCCCTTCCACATGCACCTGTCTTCCCCCCCAAACACCTTTCTTTCCTTTCCACACACACCTGTCTTCCCTCCACAGACACCTGTCTTCCCCTTCCACCCACATCTGTCTTTCCCTTCCACACACACCTGTCTTCCCTTTCCACACACACCTGTCTTCCCTTTCCACACACACCTGTCTTCCCCTTCCACACACACACACACACACACCTGTTTTCCCCTTCCACACACACACACACACACACACACACCTGTTTTCCCTTTCCACACACACACCTGTCTTCCCCTTCCACACACACCTGTCTTCCCCTTCCACACACCTGTCTTCCCCTTCCACACACACTTGTCTTCCCCTTCCACACACATCTGTCTTCCCTTTCCACACACACCTGTCTTCCCCTTCCACACACACACACACACACACACACACACACACACACACACACACACACACACACACACACACACACACACACACACACCTGTCCTCACACACACCTGTCCCTCCACACACACACCTGTCCTCCCTCTCATCCCACACACACACGCACACACACACACACACACACACACACACACACACACACACACACACACACACAAACAGCACTCACTACACACACACACACACACACACACACACACACACACACACCGTCTACCTGAACCACAGTTTTTGTCCAGCCTCCTCGCCAGCAAGGCCAACCTCACTCTTGGTCGAGCCGATAAATATAACAACTTAGTAAATCATTCCCAGGAGACGCACAGCAAATACGCTGCCGAGTTCTACTCTGGGTGTTTTGGCGGAGGCTTAGTTAATGCCCCGTGTTCCAGGGTAAACACCGCCTCCAGCCTGTAATTACGTTCATAGTAATAGCCGGTGGGTCAGTGGAATGTGGGATTAACTTACTCTCGTGCTAAACCTTAATCGTGGCTAATTACTGACTTTGTATAGAACATGCCAGTACAATTTCAATACCCATTTTCCCTGTACTTAGAGATGTGAACACTGATATTGAATAATTTTATGAAAATTGGCAATGTAGTGTTAAACTATATGATTAACATTAGATTAAACTTATCCTTGTTATTATCATTCTTGTGTCCCGGACTTACCAAGGCAGTATCAATGGTCACCTTATACTTACAGAGAAGGCAACAGTGTTACTGAGTAATTTTAAGTATGCTCAACTCAATTTGTACCGGACATACCCATGGAGTTTTCAATAAGCAGTCATCATTTACTAAGGGAAAGGAGAACACTTTTATTTTTTTGGGGGGGAGGAGGTAGACAGAAGCATCTTGAGGAGCGGCCCAACCATAACGATTTTTACCTACACGGTGCTTCACTAGCGAAGTCCAATTTTGTGCTTCACCGTGGCTACCTAAGGATTTTCACACGCAAGCTGCTTTACTCCTGCAAAGCCACATATGGTGTTTCACTTAAACCAAGTCCCATATGGTCCCCCATCTCTCTAGTACATCAGCAATTATTGCGTAAACTGGCTGTCAGTAACCTTCACTACGATGATGCCGATTATGTTTCATATGTGGTAATTTTCCCTTGATCTTTATCTGTGAAGGAGTTAGTGAAGATTAGATCTGGACCCTCCAGTTCCAAAAATACTAATCTGAATAGATATGCCTGACAGTATCAAGGGTAGGCTATATAACAGAATTATACACCATCGTGCTGTAGTGCCTCAGTCCACGTTTGAACACTAAACATCCCATTTTTTAAAAATTGGAAAATAGGCTTATAATGGTGGTGGTGGTGGTGGTGGTGGTGGTGGTGGTGGTGGAGCAGCAGCCACCCGAGAGTCTCCAGCCTCCACTTAAAACACAGAAGACAATATTAACACTTTAAGTCCAAGGCCTTTTTACATATTTTCTTCTTCCTGCCAATATATCATTTATTCTGTCAGATATTTCCAAACAGCCGGGGTATGACACAGTCGTCTTCATTAACTCTGCACAACAAAACGCCTCTTCTGAGCCGAATAAAGCAGTATGGTGATGGTGACAGATGCAATAAAATGGAAAAGACATAATCTTAATCGTCATTAATCTCAACCTAGATGTGACAACGCCAGTATTTTGAGCCGCTAACAACCATATGGTAGACATATGATGGTTTTATGGCTTTATGAAGGACTCTAAATGTCACTGCTGTGGATGGCAAGAAAAAGAGGAAAAACCAAAAAACTTACCTGCACTTCACTGGCTTACGACGAGCATCAGTTCATCGTATATGGCTGAGGTTATGAGAGGGAAAAGAAAAATCTATTTATTAAGTCTGCACAGTACAAGATTTGTACTTTCATTTCCTCTCAGTAAAAGTTATCACTGATGCTTCGGAGGTAAACCAGACATTAACAAATGTCTCTCAATATAGTACCAAACAAACGTATCATCCCACACCTTGTAACTACACCATTGTTGGATATATAATGTAGAAGTTAAGATGGGAAATTCATGTAACGCTTGAGGGAAGGGGAAGTGCAGGCCAGGAGGGAAGATGAGAGAAGAATGGTGAGGGGGAGGGGAAAGTGAAAAGGGGAGGTGGTGGATGGGCGAGAAGAAGTAAAGGAAATGGGTAAAAGGGACAAACAAAAGTAGACTTGTAGGTTGTGTGTGGTGGATTGAAGGTGAGTGAACAGAGGAAGGGGAGGTGAGCGGAGTGGAAAGAAAAGGGAGTCAGGGCAAGAGAAGGCATCCCAACATCGAATTGCAAGTGAATGTGGACGAACGAGAGAAAAACAATAGCCACTGCTATGCTGGATCTCGTCTAAAAGTTTCTGCCCAAGTGACTCTCATTACCCAGGCAGAAACTGAGGAAAGTAGTGACGAGGAATGAGAACTATGCCGAGGAACTTGGAAATTGGAGCTGGATTTGTAGGTGAGCAAAACCTGGCATGAACTAAACGAGATGAGGGAGGTAGGAGGGCTGGGAGAGTTAATGGGACATAGATACTCTGGGGATTTTGGTGAGACAGTGGAAGGTTATAGGAAGTTACGCAGAGGGACGGGATATCAAGTTTAATGGGGTGGACGGGGTGGAGCAAAATTGCTTAGGTGAAAGACAGCAGGAGAGGAGGAGAACTTGGAGGGAAGCGAGGAGGAAGAAGAAAGAGGAGGTGGAGGAGGAGCAGAAATGGGAGGAGGAGGAGAACAGTAAAAAAAATAAAGGTAGTAAGAGGAGGACTGTAATAGGGAGTGGTATGTAGTCTGGAGAGACATGAGTTCTTACAAGGATGTGGCAAAGAAGCAGAAAGGAGGTTACAAAGGATGAGACGCCCATCATATGTCATGTCAGGTCATTCACTGACGCAAAAATGTTTTCTGCTAAGATACCGCCAACTAAGACTGTAATCTTTATCACTAAGAGACTTTATTTCAATCTCGGAAAAACCTCTCGCTGTGAAGATGATGTAAATATAAGTGATTAACACCCTGAACGCTTTAACGTCTTTATAATTTAATATTTAGCACTAATAGGGTTATTTATTGTAGCCAAGGGTAGATTTTGCATGGAGCAGAGGTTTATTGCAACTAGACCATCACTGAGTAAAACTTAAACAAGGTCTACCTATCTGATCGTAGACTAATTAATTTGCAGTAGAATAACACGCAGAAGCAGCAGAAGGGATAGATTTATGAACTGATTGCAAATGTGCCATTATGGCAAACAATAAATCTTTGCAAAATCAGAATGTACAGTGAGCAACAGTAGTCGTGTCGCGGTTTTGTCCGAAGATTAAATGTAACTCGTGAAACATTATGAACCGTCCGTATGACAGACGGCGGAATGTACCAGACGCTTAGCCCGTTAGCTTATGTTTTCACCAAATTTCACGACACGATTATTGTTGCTTACTGTACACGTAAAAGACGACTAACTCAGCACTTTATTACAGTGAAAAAAAAAAAAAAAATCTCGTACTATATACGTATTTTATCTCGAGATAGCAGTGTACATCATCTTTTTTTGCAACCAAAGATTGGGAGAGGTTTTTTCTCCCTCCTGTATCCGATGTTCACTTGTTTTAGGGTATTATTTTAATGTAATCATCTTTTCTCGCCCCATTGTCTCGTCGTCCATCTCTGGGTCCGTCTTCACAAAGTTTTCAAAGTTTTACAACAGTAGACTTGCATGATTATATTATAATTCTCACTCATACAGCTACCAAACAAGTTTGAATATTAAGCTGACGAAATACAGACAGTTATTTATATGATAATTAACTTTTATGGAGAGTTGTTTACCGTAGACAATGGTTACATTAACCCGATCCTCCCCCTCCACCTGTTTTCATTTCCCGCCCCAATACCCCTCCGCCCCGTCACGTCTGGTGCCTTTTTTTTTTTTTTACATTGCATCACCTCTGCAACCATCATCACTACTTAACAACCCATAACAACCATTACCTCCACAACCATCACCTTTACCACCTTCAGTGCTACTTAACAACCCACCATCAACGTCCTCAAGAGTACCCTTCAAGGGCATAAATTTTCCTGCGGTTTTGCATAAATTTTCCTGCGGCTTTGAAAGTAAAATCACTCAAGTACAAAAATTACAGGCATGTAATAATGCTGGGGCAGTAAAGACAATTAATACCCCATGTTTCTTCTACACCGGCTACCACAAGTCATCGTTACCGTCATAAACGGACTCATAAAACAGCATACCTGTGTCCAGCTGCACACCAATACCACAACAACGCGGACAAAGGCTTCGGTCAAAAATATGCATCTAAATGCTCCTCTGCCCTAAAGCTGCTATGAGTGGTAGAATTTTAAATATCTCTGGAGTCTGAACGCTTGTATCTTCATTGGCAGCATACGAGCTGATGACCAAAAATCTACTGTACATCTCAGTGCACCTCTGCATAGCGCAATAGTGCTCCAAATATCCTATGTATGAGCGTTTGCCGTTAAGCAGCAATTTCAAGAACTAATGGGCCAGACATCTACATCTACAGTGTAAATGCACCTCTGTCCTAACTGCGTCGCGTAATAATGCTTCAAACGTGCTCGGAGTCTCAGTGTTTGTTTCTAAATGAATTACGTCGAGAAAGGATAAGCCGGAAATTTATATCTAAATACTCTGCTGTCATTACACTGCTTGGCACAACAACAGTTCAGATCTCTCTTGGACTGTGAACGTTTGCTTTTTCCTCCACAGAAGTGGAGGAAGGCTTTTCAGACATTCGACTCCGCCAGAGTCACTAAGGCAGACACAACATATTTGCTAAGTCCTAATCATCCCTTTGTACACGACCCACATTGATCGGTTTTTATCCAGGTCCCCAGTTACTCTGGTGTGTGGACAGTAACAAGGGGGAAATGTCTGTGCCCAGCAGTCTGACTGCCCCGAAAATCACAAATGGATAAGTCGAGAGGTACCGAGTTAACAAGATGCAACGCAATCAAACTTTCACACACAGTCGGATTCTCGTTAGCATAAAGAGGCTTCATAGCACCTCCACTTTAGCATTTATTTTATATAATTAATATGCCTAAATGTCCTCTTTAATGCAAATTTTATAACTTATATTACCCAACCACTGGATCAATCAAATGCAAAAATATAATAATATTTTCACCCTCGGAGCGTCCTTCCCCCCTCCCCCCCACCTCTGGGCTTTATTCAGCTTTGGAAGGTTTTTCGAACTGGATGAGTTCAGCGGAACTTTTACTAATGCCTTCATTGCTAAGATATCCTTCCTACGATGTTAAAACCACCTAATTGTAGCAAGAACAAAATGTCGAACTGTAGTAGGTTTAGGTGTATTAGGCAAAACAAACCACTAAGAAGTGTCAGTAAATCTCCTAAGCCAGAAAGAATATAACCCACACTCATGTGGTGGTGTTTTCGTTGGTTAAGGAAGCTCCCCAGCATCTCTAACTTACCTGGTTAGTTTTCCATATGACATGTTAGCAAAATCTATGCCAATTAGTGTCGATATTTAGAAGGCTGATAAAATTCAAGGGAATATCAAGTTGTAGTAGGCATAATAATCACTATGGAAGGAGTGCTACAAAGTCTTCTAAGCTGAGAATGCGGCACCAAATCCCCACAAACCCCCTGCTGTGGTGAGGACAATGAAAGCTGCAGCCTGCGTGCCTGACAGGAGTCGGGGCACCGCCTGGCATTCCTGGATGGCAGCTGGATGGACGCCTGACGATCTCCATATTAGGTGTGGTGATGGCCAGTCAAACCAGCCTGCTTTTGCGCAGCGAAACATTGAGACATAGCATTAAGGACATCGTTTATGTCTGTAGCCACGCTTACTTATTACCACATCAGTCCCATTTTTCAGTAGGACATTAGTTTGTCCTTTGGATGCGTTGTTCTTAACCGGAAATTATATATTCACCTTCATGAATGTATACAGCAGTAATAAGGGGAGATGTTAACCTGAATAATATGGGGAAAACTGACGGTTTCACGATAGCTAAGGCACTGGCAGGCTGTTGTAGTTCCACAAAGTAAAAATAACTAAAACAATCTCCACTGATGATTTCTAAGGATCAGCATCAAGCCAACAGCAATTCTGGATAAAACCTGTAAGACACTGTCCGTGGGTCTCTCAATACAGACGTTATATAATGTAGTTTGTAAGTAACAGAATATGAGGGTGTAAGGCGTCCTTTTATGGCGCGTGGATGCAAGGAAGCAAGAGAGAGATTTCTTAAATATATCTAGAGTTTGATGCATTATAAGCATTAATTCATTTTATTAATGCATATTGAGCTTGTACAAAAGTTGTCTGTCTGTCTGTCTGTCTATCTGTAGGCTATCAGTCAATATTGTGCCTGTTTATGTCTGTAGGGAAAAAAGTTGTTAAGCAGGTTTTTGCCTGAGAGAAGCCACATTCCATTTATTTGTATGCATGATGTTGTCTATATTTACGCACAACCATATTTACAGCCTCTGTATAATAATCCAACCACTATTTGTAAGGATGAGAGTGTTGGGTGGCTGGGCACAGATTGTCAATTGTGATATGAACATACAAAACACAAATATACCTTTATATTATATATATATATATATATATATATATATATATATATATATATATATATATATATATATATATATATATATATATATATATATATATATATATACTGAGTAAATGGGAGTGTGTCGTCCTGTCTCGGCTACCTCCCTTTCCTTTGGGGAAGCAGCCTAGGTATATATATATATATATATATATATATATATATATATATATATATATATATATATATATATATATATATATATATATATATTTATTGTTACATAGCCTATGATTTCATCATCCTTTGTGTAATTCTAACGTACAGTGTGCTGCCTGTTTGATCACGAGCGTGTTCTACCTCACTCCCCCCTTCTACCGTTATAGTACAGTAAGTCGTTCTTTCTGTTGTTCAGAGCGGGATTGTCAACTCTTTGTCCCCATGGCTTCATTTGTGCGTCCTTCTTACAAGTTGTATCAAGCTCTGCTGGCCCCTATATAATGAGCTCAGTCTCTACATTAATTGCCACTTAGATCTACTCCTCATTTTGTTCACATCTCTGTCCTCCCCTGTACAGTTATTATTGTGAGTGCTCAGGAAGTCTCCAACCATCTAGCAGCTGTGTAATTTGAGTATAAGTGTTATTGCATTTTGTTCTTGTACTGTATAGCATAAGTTGTTAATTTGTAGGCCTAGTGAGGTTTTTGTGATTCATGTGAGGTTCTTATTGTCAGCAATTATTAATAATAGTTTGTATCTGTAATAATTCATCTTGCATTAACTGAGCATTACCCAGTGTATTTTCATTTTATCAGGGCTGACTTAGATAAATTTATTCTTGCTAATTTCGTGTTAATGGAGGCTATTGCAGTTAGCCATATATTTAACCTGTTTTTTGCCATTACATTATCCTTATGAGTCCTGAATGTTTTGTTGTTAGTTTGAGCATTAAACTTTAACTTGTAATTTTACCTAACTCTTTTGTTTTGAACCTGGAACTTTACGGGACAATAGTGATTTTTTAGTATTCTCACTTGAAGTGTACATTATCTTTCTCTGTTCCGTAACATAAATTTGGCGACCTCTTATCAGGATATTCAGGATATTATCATAAGGATATTGCATGATATTTTGTGACTGTGATTTATTCATGATGTCTACTATTACTACGCTTGATGAAGCCAAAGATTTTTTGTCAAATGTGCAAACAGTGTGTGATGTAGAAAACAGAACAAAGAATGAACTTAAGCTTGTTGCTCAACTATTGGGAATTGCAGTTCACTCTCATCATTCTAAAGATCAAATTGTTGGCATGATTAATAAAAGCTTGTTTAATGTAATTCCTCCAAATGAGCAAACGCAGATTGAATTAGCTAAGTTACAGCTAGCCCTGCAGGAGGCTCGTGCTAAGGACGCTGAGTTTCAGGCACGTGCTAAGGAGATATTCTAAAGAAAAAGGGAAAGCTGAGAGTAAGTACGTTGCCTCTACTCAGAGTACAGGTAACAGGAAAGAGAATAAAGATGATGTTTCTCAGGAAGTAAATACCAGCTTCACCTCTAGATTTCAGAAAAGTAAATGTACTTATTGTAGTAAGCTTGGTCATACTACGGAGAAATGTTTCAGGAGACAGCGTGATGTGAACAAAAAGGAGTCTTTAAATATTCAGTCAATTGGTCTAGTGTCCACCTTTGAGAGTTCCCAGAATTCCTTAACTGAGTTAACTGAACCTGCTTTGAGGGGTAACTTAAATTCTCATGATGAAGCTCCTCTTTTGAGCAGTAATGTGGGTGACACTCTCAAGAGTTCATGTGCTAATTTCCTGTCTGATGGTTTTGTCAGTCCTCTGGACAGTAATGACAGGAAATCAGTTCAAATATATCGTGATACAGGTGCTTGCCAATCCCTTATGCTGACCAGTGTTCTAGGCTCTAATGTTAATTCCTCTGATGAAACTGTAATCTTACAAGGTGTAGGGAATAATTACTTCTCTGTCCCTCTGTGCAGAGTGAATTTAGAGTCTGGTTTTGTTAATGGTTCCGTTATGGTTGGGTTGGTTGAGACACTCCCAATGTCAGGTGTAACTTTCTTACTTGGAAATGATATTGGTGGAAGTCAAGTGTGTCCAGCTCCTCAGCTGTCTAGTGAGCCAGTGGCTGCGACCCAGGATTGTGATGTCCCTGATGTGTTCCCTGCATGTGCTGTCACTAGGGCTAAGTCTAAAGTTACTGGTGATTTAGAGGATAATGATGATGATGATGTTATCCTAGCTGACACTTTTCTTGCTAATTTGGACCACTCACCAGATGAGGCAGTACCCCGTAGTGTTGATAATTTGTCTCGTCAAGAGTTGGTTGAGTTGCAGGTTGCTGACCCTGAGTTGAAAGGTCTAGCTAACTCTGCTTGCAGTGAGGAAGAGTCAGCTGGTGCTTCTACTTGTTATTATATAAAGTCAGGAGTACTTATGAGGAAGTGGAGACCCCCAACAGCATCAGCCGACTGTGAATGGGAGGTTGTACATCAAGTTGTCATCCCTCGTGTTTGTAGGCAGGATATCATTAGAGTGGCTCATGATTCCAGTTTGGCAGGACACCTTGGAGTAAGGAAGCCTGTGGCACGCATTTTGAAACACTTCTACTGGCCAGGTATCTTCAGGGATGTTTCCTGGTATTGTAAGTCTTGTCACACCTGTCAAGTTGTGGGGAAGTGTAATCAGACCGAAAAGGTTGCACCTCTAGTTCCCATTCCTCCTTTTGAGGCGCCATTCACCCGTGTGTTGGTGGATATTGTGGGCCCTCTTCCTAAGACTTCTTCAGGATTTTCTTATGTGTTGACCCTGATTGATATGGCTACTCGTTATCCTGAAGCCATTCCACTTAGAAATATCTCAGCAAAGAACGTGGTTAAGGCAATGCTAGGGTTCTTCACCACGTTTGGTCTGCCCAAGGAGGTACAGTCAGACCGGGGGAGTAATTTCATGTCAAATGTTTTCAAGCAGTCTCTGAAAGAGTTGGGCATCACCCAGATCACGTCTTCAGCTTACCATCCCCAGACCCAAGGAGCGTTGGAGAGATATCATCAAACACTCAAATCGATGCTCAAGAAATACTGTTTGGAACATCAGAAAGACTGGGATAAAGGTCTTCCATTCGTTGTGTTTGCTGCAAGAGAATCTCCAAATGAATCACTGGGCTTCTCACCTTTTGATCTACTGTTTGGCCATGAAGTAAGAGGACCCCTTAAGCTACTCAAGGAATGCTGGCTGTCGGAGGAAGATGATGTCAACCTGCTGGAGTATGTGATGAAGTTCAAAGAACGGCTGTCCACTGCTTTGCAGCTGGCGAGAGAGAATTTAGGAGCTGCTCAGGAGAAGATGAAGACTTGGAATGATAAGAAGTCCAGGTTACGCCACTTTCAGCCAGGAGATCAGGTTTTGATTCTGCTACCAGTGCATGGGCAACCTCTTCAAGCCAAGTTTAGTGGTCCTTATTTCGTGGAGAAGAAACTCAGTGATGTCAACTATGTCATCGCCACACCAGATCGTAGAAAGAACAAGCAACTATGTCACATCAACATGCTAAAGTTATATCACAGGCGGGACGAAAATAATCCAGTCTGCACTGTAACTGTTCCACCCGAGTCTGCAAGTGAAGCTCTCCCATGCAGTATGAGCCTGAGTGATAGTTTGGGGAAGAATCCTGATATCATGAATGATCTCCAGACTAAGCTTTCTCATCTACCTCCCGAGGAAAAGCAGGAGTTTTCGGCATTACTGCAGGAGTACCTGCAAGTGTTCCGTGCCACTCCAGAAAGAACTACTGTGTTGATGCATGATGTCGATGTTGGAGACGCAAAGCCAATTAAACTGCCTCCTTACCGTGTGAACCCAGTGAAAGTTCCTCTCATCCAGAAGGAGCTTGGCTACCTGTTGGACCACAAGATGATTGAGCCCTGTCAGAGCGAGTGGATTCTCCTGTCACTCTAGTCCCTAAGCCAGGTGGGTCACAGCGGCTTTGCATCGACTACAGACGTGTTAATCAGATAACCAAAACAGACACTTACCCTCTCCTCGCGTGGAAGATTGTATAGACAAGATCGGAAAGGCTAGGTACATAAGTAAGTTTGATTTGTTAAAGGGATACTGGCAAGTACCTATGACTGAACGTGCTAGGGAGATCTCATGTTTTGTAACACTAGGAAAGACTTTTGCATGTTCTGTAATGCCATATGGTATGAAGAATGCACCAGCCACATTTCAGAAGCTCATGAATGTTGTAACAGAGGGTTTGGCAGGGTGTGTTGTTTATATTGATGTTGTATTAATCTTCAGTGACAACTGGAAAGATCACCTATGCTATGTCAGTAAATTTCTTGAGCGTTTGGTTCAGGCTAATCTTGTAGCTAATTTATCAAAGTGTGAGTTTGTTCAAGCTAAAGTTCAGTACCTTGGGTACTTAATTGGTGATGGACATGTTGCAACACCAGCAGCTAAGGTTCAGGTTATAAGTGATCTTCCCAGGCCTAAAAGTAGGAAAGAGCTATAAAGATTTTTGGGAATGGTAGGTTATTACCGGAGATTTGTTCTTAACTTTTCAATTCTTGTATCACCACTTACAGACCTACTGAAAAAGGGAGTTAAATTTGTCTGGACCAATAACTGTGAATCCTCTTTCAACAAACTTAAAGCTATCCTATTAAGTCAGCCAGTGCTCGCTACTCCAAATTTTGCTAAGCCTTTTAAGATGGCTGTTGATGCAAGTGATACAGGAGCTGGGGCTATTTTGCTGCAAGAGGATGATCAGGGTATTGAACACCCTGTATCTTATTACAGTAAGAAGTTCACTCCACCTCAAAAGAACTACTCAATTATTGAGAAAGAGCTTTTGGCCTTGATTTTGGGTTTACAGCATTTTTCATTTTATTTGTGTTCTGGTTTTGACCCCATAGTCATTTATACCGATCATAACCCACTGAAATTCCTTAGTAAGTTTAAAGATAAAAATCAGAGATTGACAAGATGGAGTCTACTTCTTCAGGAGTATTCATTAGACATACAACATGTCAAGGGGAAAGAAACTGTTATTGCAGATTGCTTATCTAGACTTTAGACAGATTGTTTTAGAGTAATAAGAAATTTCCTTTGTAAATTTTTTTTTCTTTGTGGGGAGGTGTTACATAGCTTATGATTTCATCATCCTTTGTGTAATTCTAACGTACAGTGTGCTGCCTGTTTGATCACGAGCGTGTTCTACCTCACTCCCCCCTTCTACCGTTATAGTACAGTAAGTCGTTCTTTCTGTTGTTCAGAGCGGGATTGTCAACTCTTTGTCCCCATGGCTTCATTTGTGCGTCCTTCTTACAAGTTGTATCAAGCTCTGCTGGCCCCTATATAATGAGCTCAGTCTCTACATTAATTGCCACTTAGATCTACTCCTCATTTTGTTCACATCTCTGTCCTCCCCTGTACAGTTATTACTGTGAGTGCTCAGGAAGTCTCCAACCATCTAACAGCTGTGTAATTTGAGTATAAGTGTTATTGCATTTTGTTCTTGTACGGTATCGCATAAGTTGTTAATTTGTAGGCCTAGTGAGGTTTTTGTGATTCATGTGAGGTTCTGATTGTCAGCAATTATTAATAATAGTTTGTATCTGTAATAATTTATCTTGCATTAACTGAGCATTACCCAGTGTATTTTCATTTTATCAGGGCTGACTTAGATAAATTTACTCTTGCTAATTTCGTGTTAATAGAGGCTATTGCAGTTAACCATATATTTAACCTGTTTTTTGCCATTACATTATCCTTATGAGTTCTGAATGTTTTGTTGTTAGTTTGAGCATTAAACTTTAACTTGTAATTTTACCTAACTCTTTTGTTTTGAACCTGGAACTTTACGGGACAGTAGTGATTTTTTAGTATTCTCACTTGGAGTGTACATTATCTTTCTCTGTTCCGTAACATAAATTTGGCGACCTCTTATCAGGATATTCAGGATATTATCATAAGGATATTGCTTGATATTTTGTGACTGTGATTTATTCATGATGTCTACTATTACTACGCTTGATGAAGCCAAAGATTTTTTGTCAAATGTGCAAACAGTGTGTGATGTAGAAAAGAGAACAAAGAATGAACTTAAGCTTGTTGTTATTATTGTGAGTGCTCAGGAAGTCTCCAACCCTCTAGCAGCTGTGTAATTTGAGTATAAGTGTTATTGCATTTTGTTCTTGTACTGTATAGCATAAGTTGTTAATTTGTAGACCTAGTGAGGTTTTTGTGATTCATGTGAGGTTCTGATTGTCAGCAATTATTAATAATAGTTTGTATCTGTAATAATTTATCTTGCATTAACTGAGCATTACCCAGTGTATTTTCATTTTATCAGGGCTGACTTAGATATATTTACTCTTGTTAATTTCGTGTTAATAGAAGCTATTGCAGTTAACCATATATTTAACCTGTTTTTTGCCATTACATTATTATAGTGAATGCTCAGGAAGTCTCCAACCATCTAGCATCAGGTTTTTGTGATTCATGTGAGGTTCTAATTGTCAGCAATTATTAATAATAGTTTGTATCTGTAATAATTTATCTTGCATTAACTGAGCATTACCCAGTGTATTTTCATTTTATCAGGGCTGACTTAGATAAATTTACTCTTGCTAATTTCGTGTTAATAGAGGCTATTGCAGTTAACCATATATTTAACCTGTTTTTTGCCATTACATTATTATTGTGAGTGCTCAGGAAGTCTCCAACCATCTAGCAGCAGGTTTTTGTGATTCATGTGAGGTTCTGATTGCCAGCAATTATTAATAATAGTTTGTATCTGTAATAATTTATCTTGCATTAACTGAGCATTACCCAGTGTATTTTCATTTTATCAGGGCTGACTTAGATAAATTTACTCTTGCTAATTTCGTGTTAATAGAGGCTATTGCAGTTAACCATATATTTAACCTGTTTTTTGCCATTACATTATCCTTATGAGTTCTGAATGTTTTGTTGTTAGTTTGAGCATTAAACTTTAACTTGTAATTTTACCTAACTCTTTTGTTTTGAACCTGGAACTTTACGGGACAGTAGTGATTTTTTAGTATTCTCACTTGGAGTGTACATTATCTTTCTCTGTTCCGTAACATAAATTTGGCGACCTCTTATCAGGATATTCAGGATATTATCATAAGGATATTGCTTGATATTTTGTGACTGTGATTTATTCATGATGTCTACTATTACTACGCTTGATGAAGCCAAAGATTTTTTGTCAAATGTGCAAACAGTGTGTGATGTAGAAAAGAGAACAAAGAATGAACTTAAGCTTGTTGTTATTATTGTGAGTGCTCAGGAAGTCTCCAACCATCTAGCAGCTGTGTAATTTGAGTATAAGTGTTATTGCATTTTGTTCTTGTACTGTATAGCATAAGTTGTTAATTTGTAGGCCTAGTGAGGTTTTTGTGATTCATGTGAGGTTCTGATTGTCAGCAATTATTAATAATAGTTTGTATCTGTAATAATTTATCTTGCATTAACTGAGCATTACCCAGTGTATTTTCATTTTATCAGGGCTGACTTAGATAAATTTACTCTTGTTAATTTCGTGTTAATAGAAGCTATTGCAGTTAACCATATATTTAACCTGTTTTTTGCCATTACATTATTATTGTGAATGCTCAGGAAGTCTCCAACCATCTAGCATCAGGTTTTTGTGATTCATGTGAGGTTCTAATTGTCAGCAATTATTAATAATAGTTTGTATCTGTAATAATTTATCTTGCATTAACTGAGCATTACCCAGTGTATTTTCATTTTATCAGGGCTGACTTAGATAAATTTACTCTTGCTAATTTCGTGTTAATAGAGGCTATTGCAGTTAACCATATATTTAACCTGTTTTTTGCCATTACATTATTATTGTGAGTGCTCAGGAAGTCTCCAACCATCTAGCAGCAGGTTTTTGTGATTCATGTGAGGTTCTGATTGCCAGCAATTATTAATAATAGTTTGTATCTGTAATAATTTATCTTGCATTAACTGAGCATTACCCAGTGTATTTTCATTTTATCAGGGCTGACTTAGATAAATTTACTCTTGCTAATTTCGTGTTAATAGAGGCTATTGCAGTTAACCATATATTTAACCTGTTTTTTGCCATTACATTATCCTTATGAGTTCTGAATGTTTTGTTGTTAGTTTGAGCATTAAACTTTAACTTGTAATTTTACCTAACTCTTTTGTTTTGAACCTGGAACTTTACGGGACAGTAGTGATTTTTTAGTATTCTCACTTGGAGTGTACATTATCTTTCTCTGTTCCGTAACAATATATATATATATATATATATATATATATATATATATATATATATATGTATATATATATGTATATATATATATATATATATATATATATATATATATATATATATGTATATATATATGTATATATATATATATATATATATATATATATATATATATATATATATATATATAATAAAAACTTTGTAACTCCTTGTAGTGGAGTTATATATATATTAGACTTGTGGACGAGCTGTTGTTATGCTTGAGTAGCTTTGTGAGTAGATAATCTTCTTTTCCATTTGTCATGTAGTGACAGGAGAGGTAAAGAATAGTATGGGACTATTTTTATTTGTCTTGGAAATATTAACAAGTCTCTCACACAGAGCGAAGTATAAAGTAGAGTCCCGCTAGCTATCTCTCTGTCTCGCTCTCTCTGTCTCTCTCTCAAGTTGCTTAGCCCTTCTCCCTGTGACCTGTCTGTTCTATCGCTAGCTTCCTTCTGAGCTCTCTTTCCTAAATTCTGGTGAAACAGGAGACGTATCACGTGTGTTCCTTGTGAGTGGAAAGTTCTAGAAGCCTGTGTGTGAGTATGTGTGTATGTGTGTGTATGGTCACTAGGCGCTGTCGTGTGCCTATAAAGCATTCCTTGAGTTAAGAGTGTGTAAGCATGTTTAGCATTGCTCGATTCTCGCAGACACAATACCTTCTCATCATCCGACTCCCTGCTTCTATCTGTCTCTCTATCTATCT
>NC_137067.1:11385523-11473023 GCF_032717465.1 Coenobita brevimanus | reverse complement strand
ATGACGCAGCCCTGAGGGGATATTCTCCCGCATTTGGTCTGATCAGCTAGTCAGGTCAGGTGCGGGTAAGGGGATGGGTCTGTTATGATGTGGCAGGGGTAAACCAGTTCTGCTGTCGGGCCCTGCTGCGGATGTCACTGATTGCATTGCCCAGTTGACCCTTGTGCGGTGTGGTGCGGTGAGGATCTGTCCGTTCTCCCCTTTGGGGCTAAGATGCGAATGAATGTGTTTGAATGGATGAGTAAATGGAGAGTGAGTCGTCCTGTCTCGGCTACCTCCCTTTCCTTGGGGGAAGCAGCCTAGGTATATAGATAGATAGATATATATATAGATAGATAGATAGATATAGATAGTATATATATATATATATATATATATATATATATATATATATATATATATATATATATATATATATATTTTTTGACAACCGGGAACAAGAGTTCGTTCAAACTTCAACTCCTCTCTTGCTAACTTTCCTCTGTTTACTAATGTTTTCACTCTGAGAAACGCTTCGTATGGCATATGTTTTCTGGTAATAGGTCATATGCTTTATCAGGGAATAAAATGATGAGTACCCCTAAGTGTAAAGTAGATGCATTAAAGCAGTAGGTGTACTTATGTCTCTGGCTGTACTGAACAGTTTCTGAACAGAATATTTATACTCTTCATCACGATAATTAACGAGACAATGAGAAATAACTTTTGAAAACCAGTGAAGCATTGTTCCGAGCCCCATAATTTTTTCCGATGTATTTTCAAATATTTCATATATGTTCAGTTGAGAAGTGGAGCGATATTATTGTCTGCAGCTGTGGATGTAAAATAAGTCGCTGAAGAAGAGGCGTTGCGAAAGCTGCTAAGCCATCAAAATACGACCTCTTGGCAGCGGTGTTGTGGCACCGTACAAATGCCACTCCATATTGTGATAAGGACCATAACAATACCTGGCAGTTTTGTCCACCGCCACTACAGCACGCCATGTTGGATGGTCCACACTTCACAGTGGTTGTTATTTACATGATGGGGGTGCGGCGCCCCGGGAGTGGACTGAGGCCGGACACTTGCATAGCGAATGTATGGTGAGTATGAATGAGACTGCCGGCCAGTGTTGTGGTAAAGGAATAAATGTCTTTGTCGTTTCGCTTCTGACTAAATTATTTGGAGGTTAATTAATGTGAAGCCACCTTCATTACACCTTCTAGCTGTACAGGGGACAGAGGCGAGGCTACCGTAGTACAGTCACATATAACCCCTTCGCTCCGGTGACATTAAATCACACTATCACTTGACTGTTATTCAACGATTTTATTCAGCTCTGGTACTGAGGGAGTTGTTGAAGGCTCTATCTAACCCCTCAATGCGAGGCCTTTCCGACGCTGAATAAAAATCGTCTGAAGGTACTAAAACAAATCGAAACATACTTCGTGGGGGTGAAGGGGTTAAGGTATAATGACCAGACTGTCACGGGGTTTTTATAATATCAGGGTAATTTAGATATAAATGGTTAAATATTATTTAAATTGATAATAATATTCAATAATATTGAAGAGCAGAGACAATGATTGTCTAGCTACATCAAGCAACGATTACTTTACGCTGGCTTAGCACGGTTCTCTGAGAACGAGAATTTATAAACTTTCTCAACAGTACACAGCAGAGACTAATTACTCACAATTGCTGAATTACTGTACTGTTAGCCTCTGGAGAAAGTTACATCACCCCTGACAATAAATAACTAATACTAACATCAAGTTCTTGCCGATGCTTAACTCCCAGATGGCACAACGGATATTAAGTTAATACAAGACTGGTCTAAGTACCAGTTATGAAAGCAAACGTTTATGCAAGCTAGGAGCTATATGGAAAATAAGCTTAATTTGGATTAAATGAAACAAGATTTTACTTTACATTGAAGCTCAAGAAATAGAACTGTTAAATTTATTAATCCCAAAAAAATAAATTTAACGTTACGTTTCAAATCAATGAGACGCACTCACTCACTCTCACACGAGCTAAATACTTACGTCTAGAAAAAAACACCTTAATTAAACTCTTATAACTAGAATATACACAAAAGAAATACTATAGTCGATGAATGCTGCGTATCACCAGATGGGTGGGAAGACTGGACTAACTGTGAAGTGGAGTTTGGGTACTAGCTGACCTCTCACACTGCGGCACAGGACCTTCCTCCGTCACAACAAACACAAGACTGACTAAGTCGTGGGAAAGCGGAGCACTCGGCCGCATTTTTTTAACGGTCGAATGAGCAGGGGCGAACGATAAAAAACAATAGTATCGCTCAGTACAGCACTTAGTGACGTGCATTAAATCGGTCACTCATGTAAACGGTGACGAATGATTTGGAAAGTATACTCCGATAATGGAGGGAGAAACGGTTAGCTGAGCGATACACAGTGAGTTTTCCACTAATAGTTCGTGGTTTCTCACAAAAAGGAAATGTCGCGAATTGATTCGTGACATTACGCCCCTTGAAAATTAAATCTTTCTTCCTTCAGAAGAAAGATTTCAATATACATACATATACATCCTAACTCATTCGCACAAGATTCACACTGTGGTGTGTGTGCTATCCTGCTACAGGAGTATGTCGCAGTCGCCAGTGAGCGAAAAAACCTCGTATTTACGTTAATAGAAACAAGCTTGAGGGAAAAACTCCGTGACGACTGTGAAAATCCTGTACTCAGGTCAAACTGAGCGAAAGTTCGCTACATTTACATTAACAACTAATTGTTATGTAGTGTTGTGTATGCAATACACGGTGTAGGTGTGACAGTCGTAGTGTAACTGTACCTACGTGTAAAATGACACAGTAATACAAATTTATAGTAAAATAATGATGACGAGGCAGAAGAGAAAGGGCGGCAGCATGCAACAGGAACGGCCAGCTGATCTGTACGGCAATGCTGCACCCACCAGCTACACCTGCGAAAGGAATTAAGGTGGAGCATTAAAACTGTTATTTCTGTCTCTCTCTCTCTCTCTCTGCCTAGCAATCAGTACTTGTCATTATTAACCAGGAAACGTAATTCTTGAATTCACAAATTGCTTAGAACCCTTATAGCTTACTGGTTAACGCTTTCATTATTAACCAGGAAACGTGCCAGTTCTTGAATTCACAAATTGCTTAGAACGGGCAGTTTACTGGTTAACCTAACATTATTAACCAGGAAACGTGCCAGTTCTTGAATTCACAAATTGCTTAGAACGGGCAGTTTACTGGTTAACCTAACTCTACACTTACGAGTAATACAGGAAGCTGAAAATCGCTACGCAATCTCGGGCAGGTCACGTTTTAACACCCACCGTGGGTGTGAACACTCATGTGGGTAATGTGCATTCTCCGGGAATCCTCAGAGAGGCCCACAGCTTGAGACATTCCACAAGGTAATTCATACACAGCCTCGGACTGTCTCTGCAAGGTTCTCAAACTTCCCCCTTAACTTATGGTATACATGTATGTACAAGCCCTGGATATACTGTGTCCTGTAGGGTCAACGAGTGAGACGTCTGGTCTACACTTTTAACTGGGAACCAGGCTGGTCCTTGGATTACTCAAATCGCTTAGGATGCCTATCTTACGGAACCCAGCATGCAACAATTGCCCATATTAGTCAGCAGTTAGCAGGCGAGACATCAGGTCTGCACCTACGTTATCACTTCCCTTGATGTATCTCACAACAAGGTTAAACTGCTGTAAATACAGTGTCCAGCGTGTCAATCTTGCATTAGCCGTCTTGGTCGTGCTAAGACTAGTGAGTGGCATATGATCAGTTTCCAGAGTAAATGGTGCCCCAAAAGATAATAATAATATTTTTTAACACCATCAACCACAGCCAAGAGTTCCTTCTCAACAGTACTGTAATTCCTCTCGGCAGGTTTTAGCCTACGGCTGTGGTATGCCACTGGGAAGATTCCACCTTCCGATTCCTGCATCAATACGGCACCTACTCCATCTTGTGAAGCATCAGTGCGCAGTATGAAAGGTTTGCTGAAATCAGGCAACTGCAAGATAGGCTCCTTGCACAACATGTTCTTAAGAGCAATAAAGGATCTCTCTTGCGCTTCTCCCCACTCAATGGTGTTTGGAGCATATTTCCGTAGCACTTCATACAATGGTTGGGCAATGAGAGCAAAGTTGGGGATAAAACTCCTATAATATCCCACTAGGCCAAGAAATGCCCTAACCTGTTTCTTGGTCACAGGTCTCGGGGCTTCTCTAACTTTCCTGATCTTGTCACCCTGACACCTGCAGTGATTGTTGCCAACAATATGACCGAGGAACTCCACCTCACTGTGAGCAATCTTGCATTTGCTAGGCTTCACAGTCATGTTGAAACTCTGGAGTCTACTGAAGACAATTTCCAAGAGTCTGAGGTGCTCCTCCAATGTGGCGGAATGAACGAGGACATCGTCAACGAACATCTCTACTCCTACAATACCATGGAGCACTTGTCTCATGGCACGATTAAATACTGCTGGGGAATTGGTAAGTCCAAATGGGAGGACTTTATACTGGTACAACCCCTAGGAGTAGCAAAGGCAGTGAACTGACGACTCTCAGGATGAAGGGGAATCTGGAAGAATCCCTTCGCTAGGTCAAGCTTCGTGAAATATCGTGACCCTGCCAGCTTGGAGAAGATGGCAATATGGTCACCCATTGGCTCAGCATCCACTTTAGTGATTGCATTGAGCCTTCTATAGTCACCACATATCCTGACTCCACCATCTTTCTTGCGGACTACTACCATCGGACTACAGTAAGGAGATGAGGACTTTTCGATAATGCCTGCAGTCTCCATGTCAGCAATTTCCTTATCTACTGCACCCTGTAGTCGCATGGGGATCGGATATGGCTTAACCTTAATAGGAGCATTGCTGGTCAACTCAATTTTATGACACGCAACCTTTGCAAGTCTAGGTTGGTCTGAGAAGACATCAGCATACTGACAGAGCAGTGACCATAAGGCATTTTGGTCCCCTACTGCTAAGTCAGGGTTAAGTAAAACATCTCCGACAGTCTCTTCCTGATGGGACTGAGCGGTTAAGGGCTCGTCATCATGGTCATCAGCTGGGATCACCGCAGCTGCCCCGGTTTCTTCCAGTGGCTGGTCACTATCATCAGCTACTAGTAGGCCAGTCTCCTCGGGGTCTGACTCATGATAAGCCTTCAACATGTTAATGTGGAACCTTTTACGAAGATTCCCCATCTGTATTATGTAGTTGAGGTCTGAAATGCGCTCTACTACATCGAATGGACCCTTCCACTGCGCCAACAACTTGTTCTGGGCAGTGGGGAGTAATACCAAGCATTTATCGCCTGGACTAAACTTCCGAAGCTTTGCCTTCTTATCGTAATAAGCCTTTTGAACTTCACGCGCCTTAATCAGTTCTTCCTTAGCTAACTCGCACGTCGACTGGAGGCGGTCAGCCAAATCAAGGACGTAGGTGTAAGTGGTCTTGACTTCAGGGTCGGGTTCTTCATCGTCCCATAACTCACGAAGGACTTGAAGTGGGCCTCGGACCGACCTCCCATACACCAGTTCAAAGGGTGAGAATTTCAATGAATGCTGTGGGGCTTCTCAATAAGCAAATAGAAGAGGAGCAATGAACCGCGGCCATTCCTTTGGCTGTTCGGCGGTCATGCGCCTCAACATCTTCTTGAGAGTTCCATTGAACCTCTCACACAACCCGTTACACATGGGATGATACGGCGTAGTTCGTAAGCCTCGGATGGACAGCAACCTGAACGTTTCGTTCATCATTGCCGAAGTGAACTGCGAACCCCAGTCGCTCAAGACCTCCTTAGGGATACCTACACGACAGAACACTTCAATTAATGCCTCAGCAACAGTGACGGCCTCTATATTCTTAAGGGCCACGGCTTCAGGCCACCGTGTGCTGAAATCAACTATAGTGAGGATATACTTTGATCCATCACTAGCCCTAGGAGAGATTGGCCCAACTATGTCAACTGCTACTCTCTCGAACGGTTCAGAGATTATGGGCATTGGCTTCAATGGCGCAGGACGGACACGTCCCCGGTCAGTGGTACGCTGACACACATCACATGAACGTACGAGCCTCGTTATTTCCCGTCCCATTCCTGGCCAGAAAAAGTCAGCATGGATGCGGTCAGAGGTCTTCTTTTGACCCATGTGACCTCCCATCGCTGAACAATGACCTAATTCAAACACTGCTCGGCGATAATTTGCAGGAACGACAAACTGCAGTCGAACCTCACCCTGGGGTGTCTGTGACTCACGGTACAGCCGTCCTCGCTTACGAAGGAACCTGGCTTGACCTCCCCGTGAATACTTGATCACTTTACCCTCCAGCTTCTTGCGCACTGAGGCAAGTGTCGAGTCAGTCTGTTGCTCTTGGACAACATCTTGACTACGAATCAGATCTTGCGGCGTTGCGACGGTCAACGGAGTGACGCGATTTGGAGCCTTGGCCATGGCTCGTGTTATCGCAGCAGCCGAAGTCTGAGTAGCAACATCTACGGCACAACTATTTTTGATGCCAGGTATGTTGCCTAAGATGAGGTCAAATAAAGGTTCTGGCATGACAACTGCAGCTGTCAAGCCAGTGAAAAATGGAGACGCCACCTGGATACGTGCCTCAGGGAATAATCTCACTGATCCATTAATAAGTCTAACTTGGATCTGTCGACCTGTATACTCATCAGGCCGAACTAAACTCTGCTTAACAGAGCAACCTGAGGAACCATTGTCCCTCAGGACATTTACAGAAACACCTCCCACAGACCCTGGCTGAACAAGAAAGGCAGTGTTGCTGGTGGGTCTGAGGAGGTAGCAGCCAGTCATTCATGAGACTGCGGAACAACCGATGCAGCAAACGTGGCGCCCAGGGAACTAGGTGTCTGAGGAGAGTTCATGGTCGGAGGGGGACTTGTGAACTGTTGTGAAGTACCTGTACTGGTAGAGATGGCACCACCGGGTACTTGTGGAATGAAGGCTGCATTTGCCTCCTGCCTCCGATACACTAATTGACCTGACTGAGGGTTACGTGGCTTGTCCTTGTATTGCTGCTGCTGCTGCTTGGGGAACTGCTGCTGGTTGGGGTGCTTGTTGTACCGCTTCCAAGCAGGCTGCTGTGTATTTTGCCCCTGGTCCTTCTGTGGTTTGCTTGGACCTTGACCATTACTCTGAGAACGGCCTTGGTGCTGGGATTCAGTCTGAGACGGCTTCCCAGACTTGGCAGTATCTTTTCTGCTCCAGGTGTTTTGCTTACGAGCTTGATACCCGTATGCAGTAAAGAATGCGTCAGCCTTCTCTACCATTTGGCTGGCATCTTTCACCTGGCAGATCTTAAGCTGTGCTATGAGCTCAGCAGGCCACGACCTCTCTAGCTGTGTACGCAGCATAAGGTCAATTATCCCCTCACGCGTGGAAGGAGTTTCATCTTTTTCCATCCACTCACCTAGGTAAGCAGTGAGACGGTCGAGGAACTGAACAGCTGTCTCCTTGTCTTGGAGACGAGTTCGCATGAACTGAGCTTTGGCGTCGTCTACTGTGAGACCATACGCCTTAATGAGTGCAGCTTTCATCACTTCATACGTGAGATTGTCTCCACGAATTCTGTGGAGAATATCGAGGGCAGGGCCCTCAAACAGGCTAAGAAACTGAAGCCGCTTAGCTGCATCATCGAGCTGGTAAAGCTGAGCCATGTCTTCAAATCGAGCAATGTATGGCTCGATTCGCTCGCCATCTTTGTATGGGGGAAGCTTGATGTGTGGGGTCGCCATAACATGTGCAGGGAGAGCGCTCGTGGAGCTTGAACCAACTGCACCAGATGTGTCTGAAGCCAAGGAATCTCGCTTGAGCTTCAGCACTTCAAGTTCATGTTTCTCGCGTGCTTCACGTTCGGCACGTTCATATTCACGTTGTTCCCGCACGTGTTCTAAGTCGAGTTCGCGCTGTTTTTGCTCGTGTTCACGCTGTTCTCGCTCGTATTCGCGCTGTTCTCGCTCGTATTCGCGCTGAATTCTACGCTCTTCACGAGCATCTTTCTCACGTTCTTGCTCGTAATTGAACCGTGAGAGTATGTATTCTTTGATTTCAGTTGGGTCCGTAAGGCCCATATCTTTGGCTTCCTGTAAAAATATGGTAGTAGCCATGTCGCTAACTCAATCTAAATAACTAGCGACTCAGTACTGATTGCTGCTTCGCAAACGAATGCCAATAAACACAAATAAAGAGTACAGACACAAGCTAGTGGTGACCAGTCTTATCCAGTTAACTGGCAAAGAATAAATCAAAAATGTAAATGACTGGGAAGACTATTGTCAATAATAAACACAATGGGTACGGCGACTTCCCAGGAGCGAATAAAATCGTCTGGCGTTACCAAAAATAAACTAGAGTTAAGTACTCTATGGATTGATAAAGCAAAATTCACTTGCTAAATTAACGGTAAACACCAGTAAACTTGTGTCTATAAACTTTAATGATAAATACCTAAATATGAATGAGTGAGCACTATCTCGTGAATAGCTTTAGAACTAGGAGTTAATATCCTGGAATGAGGTCGCCAATTGTCACGGGGTTTTTATAATATCAGGGTAATTTAGATATAAATGGTTAAATATTATTTAAATTGATAATAATATTCAATAATATTGAAGAGCAGAGACAATGATTGTCTTGCTACATCAAGCAACGATTACTTTACGCTGGCTTAGCACGGTTCTCTGAGAACGAGAATTTATAAACTTTCTCAACAGTACACAGCAGAGACTAATTACTCACAATTGCTGAATTACTGTACTGTTAGCCTCTGGAGAAAGTTACATCACCCCTGACAATAAATAACTAATACTAACATCAAGTTCTTGCCGATGCTTAACTCCCAGATGGCACAACGGATATTAAGTTAATACAAGACTGGTCTAAGTACCAGTTATGAAAGCAAACGTTTATGCAAGCTAGGAGCTATATGGAAAATAAGCTTAATTTGGATTAAATGAAACAAGATTTTACTTTACATTGAAGCTCAAGAAATAGAACTGTTAAATTTATTAATCCCAAAAAATAAATTTAACGTTACATTTCAAATCAATGAGACGCACTCACTCACTCTCACACGAGCTAAATACTTACGTCTAAAAAAAAAACACCTTAATTAAACTCTTATAACTAGAAAATACACAAAAGAAATACTATAGTCGATGAATGCTGCGTATCACCAGATGGGTGGGAAGACTGGACTAACTGTGAAGTGGAGTTTGGGTACTAGCTGACCTCTCACACTGCGGCACAGGACCTTCCTCCGTCACAACAAACACAAGACTGACTAAGTCGTGGGAAAGCGGAGCACTCGGCCGCATTTTTTTAACGGTCGAATGAGCAGGGGCGAACGATAAAAAACAATAGTATCGCTCAGTACAGCACTTAGTGACGTGCATTAAATCGGTCACTCATGTAAACGGTGACGAATGATTTGGAAAGTATACTCCGATAATGGAGGGAGAAACGGTTAGCTGAGCGATACACAGTGAGTTTTCCACTAATAGTTCGTGGTTTCTCACAAAAAGGAAATGTCGCGAATTGATTCGTGACACAGACTACTACCATTTCGTGGCACTACATGATATAAAACTCCCCAACCAATGAATGTGACTGGAATCCATGCGCCTGGCTGTGTCCTCACTGACTGGCCTCTCCAACCACTGACCACCAGACACCCACTGCCCTCGGTACCATTCCATCCCAGGCAACATATTTGCATTTCCACCACACAATACACTTGCCTTGTCTTTACACAGAGATTTTATGCACCAACCTGAAATATGGCGGACAAGGCAGTATTTGTCAGCAAGGCGGACCCCATGTGTCACGTTCTCGACCTCCAAACTTATTTAATTTAAGTCAAACCATTTTTTGTTTTCTTGTTCGACTCTGGGTAGTACTTTTCCCTGCCATGCACCTTCACATGTCATCATTTCAGCCCAAACAATAAAGAGTACATGCATGACTGTAGCAGTCACGACCAGTATGATAATATAGTGGGATTATTTTTATGATATGCTGACAAGTCTTGTGAAAGATTAGTTGTTGTTTTAACATCAGCAACAAACGTTATGGGAACGTGTCATATCCAATCCAAGGATCGAACTGGCGTCTTTTCAGACAGCAGACCACGTCTCTAACCACGTACCCACCAGCTTCCTCTGCCAGAACGATGCTATCACTGTTGCACAGAGATGATACAGCCAGTTACCATCTCATTCGCTCTTCGTATTACACTTATCTTACCAAGACGTACAGAATGTACTGCTTAATCGCTTAATTATATGTGACTACTTCACACACACACACACACACACACACACACACACACACACACACACACACACCTCAGATGCTAGCAATCTGGTCATATATTTTTTCCCACAGTGTAGTGCAATCAGATGCTGTGTTTCTTCGTCTTGCCTTAACCCAGGGTAAAAGATTATTTCACTCCGTCCGTTTGCAAAACTTGGCTGTTCTCTTAAGTAATCGGTCGATGTAGGAGAGGGGCGAGGGAGAGGGTGGAGTGGGTAAGGGAAAAGTTTGGGGAGGGGTTAAAGAAGGAGGACTGGGTAGGGGAAGGGGAGGCGACAGGATGGATGGTGAGGGTAAGGAGATGAATTGGGGGAGAGAGAAGGGTGGGGAAGTGGAGCTGATAGGGTGGATGGCTAAGGTAGGGGAAGGTTTGGGGAAGGGGATAAAAAAGAAAGGCGGAGTTGGGAAACGGAAAGAGAAGGAGGGGGGAAAGGGAGGGTGGCGAGGGTGATGGGAAAGGTTTGGGGAAGGGGGCGGGGTAGGGGAGAGGGAGGATGGTGAGGGTATGGGGAAAAGTTGGGAGAAGGAAGTAAGAGAGGAGGACGAGGTAAAGGAAGGAGAGGGAAGAGGGAAAAGTTGTTAAGGACAGGCAGGAAGGAAGGTAAGAGAATCAGGGGAGGGAGGATAAGGATGGATACGGACGGTAGGGAGGGGAAGGAGAAACAGGGAGGGGCTAGAGGTACGGGTAGAGGGGCAAGTGAGCATTGCCTTATATAATGAACGAAACCGACAAAAAATTGTGGGAAGTGATGGAGGTCTTTGTCCGGAAAACATTTTGGATTTTTGCAATTTTTTTGTGTTTTACGAAGTTTTATGGTGTCTGGAGGAAGGGTTGGCCTGGGAGATGAACCATTACCTTACCTTTGTTGGCGATTCTGATAACCGGGATGTATCAGTGTCACACACACACACACACACACACACACACACACACACACACACACAAAGAGAGAGAGAGAGAGAGAGAGAGAGAGAGAGAGAGAGAGAGGCAAAATAGTGAAACCCATCTTCTTACCTGCCCACTTGTTAAGTTATAAAGTCATTTTGATATACACTGCTTCTATCTACAACACAGTTTGTTAGTAATAGCAAGTCCTCACAAGGTATTAATAACAAAGCATTTCCCTGCAAAACAAGTATGATTCTTTTACCACAAAACCGTAAAACTGTTCTTGGGGTCCCGGGTATTGGGAGAGTGAAGCCGGGAAATGTTTGTGATCGTCTGTGATTTAAGCTTTGCCTGTGATCTTGCCATCTCGTCCCGGTTCAAATATGCAGTCAAGTTTGTGTGTGTCAGTGTGTGTGTGTGTGTGTGTGTGTGTGTGTGTGTGTGTGTGTGTGTGTGTGTGTGTGTGTGTGTTGTTACATAGCCTATGATTTCATCATCCTTTGTGTAATTCTAACGTACAGTATGCTGCATGTTTGATCACGAGCGTGTTCTACCTCACTCCCCCCCTCCTCCCTTATAGTAGAGTAAGTCGTTCTTTCAGTTGTTCAGAGCAGGAGTGTCAACTCTTTGTCCCCTCTGGCTTCATTTGCGCGTCCTTCTTACAAGTTGTATCAAGCTCTGCCGGCCCCTATATAATTAGCTCAGTCTCTACATTAATTGCCACTTAGATCTACTCCTCATTTTGCTCACATCTCTGTCCTACCCTGTACAGTTGTTATTATTGTGAGTGCTCAGGAAGTCTCCAACCATCTAGCAGCTGTGTAATTTGAGTATAAGTGTTATTGCATTTTGTTCTTGTACTGTATAGCATAAGGTGTTGATTCGTAGGCCTGGTATCTAAGTCAGCCAGTGGTAATAATATTTTGTATCTGTAATAATACATCTTGCATTCACTGAGTATTATCTGGTTTTCTCATTTTATCAGGGCTGACTTAGATAAATTTACTCTTGCTAATTTCGTGTTAATAGAGGCTATTGCAGTTAACCATATATTTAACCTGTTTTTTGCCGTTACATTATCCTTATGAGTCCTGAATGTTTTGTTGTTAGTTTGAGCATTAAACTTTAACTTGTAATTTTACCTAACTCTTTTGTTTTGAACCTGGAACTTTACGGGACAGTAGTGATTTTTAGTATTCTCACTTAAAGTGTACATTATCTTTCTCTGTTCCGTAACAGTGTGTGTGTGTGTGTGTGTGTGTGTGTGTGTGTGTGTGTGTGTGTGTGTGTGTGTGTGTGTCTGTCTGTCTTTGTTTGTTTATTCATTGCTTGTGTACGCCTCTGAACTTAGCGAATGCAATGATGTATCATCCTATTCTTCTTGTGACTTTTCCCAGTCGAGTTTGGCCATTCTTTTGTGCATCCTCTCCACGTCTTATGTCTAGGATGCCCTCCTCTCATATACTCATTTCTCTCTTACTTCTTAGGACTTCATTGTTTTGAATAATTCATTACACCTTAAAATTCTCGTGTGTGTTGTCTTGCATAATTTGCATAGAAAATATACGAAAAAATTTAAAAGTAATTAGGCAAAATAAGTGTTGATAGGTGCTGGCACCCACCAGCCACTCACTCAGTATACTGTATACTGATACATTCATGTGACTCTACGCTGAGTGACAAGCCAAATGGTTTCCTATAATCCACGAAATCATTTACTGCGGTTGTGATAACCGTAACGTCAACAAATTGATACCTGGTGGTCTGATAGTCCGAGTCAGTCCAGCCAGATGCGTCCTGTATGGGTTGGAGGTGAGGGAATACTTGGGGTTTATTGCTCACCTAATACCGCTGAAGGGGATGTAAGTGGTCACCTTTGCCTTAAATACCTTAGTCACGATCCCCTGCCATTCTGATTATAGGTTCAGAACAGGACCACATGATGGATAAATGGTTGGCAAATACGTTGAAGAGGAGGTTTTAGGAAATCTCCAAAGCTAACGAAAACACTGTCCACTGACTGGTGCACCGGCAGGGTGGATGCCTTGCACTACTCTTCGTCCATCATCTGTAGTGTTGGGTGGGTCTAGTTCTGTTTAACTTCATCACAGAGGAGGGTAATTTCTGGCTTCCCAACTGACTCATTTTGACCAAAAACAGCCGAGCAGGGAAAAAGTAATTGGTGGATCCCCGCGCTACAACCAGTCAGACACACGAAGATAATTGCTGTTCCAAAACCGGTGGATTTTGGCTTGTATGGCTGAATAGTGTATGCTGTTTTTGTTGTAAGCAACTGTCTGTTTGGTTGCCAATATTCAAGAAAAATTGTAATGCTGTAGTGAAAAGTATAATCCCTTCAGGCCGAGGAAATAATTTTTATTTCTCTTTGGCTGTTACTGACGTGTTTGTTCGGCTTAAGATAAACTTTTCCTACTTGAGAGGGTTAGACTAAAGTTCATGAAAACATGGCTGAAGCTGGGGACTCTCCTAAGCTGCATGAAATGTTCAGGTGATAGCATGATTAGTGCAATAAACACTCTTCTTACTAGGAAGGGGTAAGACGAAAACAATATTATTTCTTGCGTAAACTGGGGACTTTCCTATACTGAATAAAATCGTTAGGTGATAGCAAGAGTAACACACACACACACACACACACACACACACACACACACACACACGAGATTTCTTAGGGCTGCAGACGTAAATGTTGTCTATGTTCTCCACGGATCAGGCAACCCCAACCTATACCTAGCTTGGCATTGTTACTCGTACAAATTTTTGCCTCTTCCACGCCACAAGCGGCTTAGTATTGTAGATTTTTTATCTAATGCAGTGATGTCCCGATTGCTGTTGTCTTATCCACAGACGTTGTTGAGTGAAAAGAAAAAAAAAAAAACATACAGGAGACTTCCTGCTGTTCCATATTTACCTTTGACTACTGGAGTAGTTGCGTTAGTTATAACCTCCCTTACAACAAACAGCCTTGGAAAGACCAGTAAGTCTGTTGCTGTTTGTTTTCCTTTGTTCTCTTTTGTACTCCCTTTATACATACGACAAGGGTTGGTAGTATTACACATTAACATCGTTTTTTTTTTTTTTTTTCTGCCTCCAGATGCTCTTATAATTGGCAAGGCCTTCTCTTACTGAAGGGGTTAATGTACCATAATCATGTTCGACGCACTCTAACCACGCACATTGCCAAATAAGCTCCACCATCAGTTCGTTTATACCCTCCCTTATCATGCTCACGAATATCCTGTCGGGTGTTGTGCCGCAGCCAGGAAGACTTGGAGCTCTGTTCTCCTGAGGGTAGGAGGCTGGCTTGTAGCTAATTTTTAGCAGTTTATTTTGTATATTACACCTTCGTATTCTGTACAGTGATATCATTGTTGTCCTTTTATAACTACATGGTTTGCATGGATAACATACAAGAGAGGAATAACGGAAAATGAACACAAAACTTATAAAAGAGTGGCCATGGAGCCGTGATATCCCACAGGAATACTTTCTTCATGAGACGCCTGGACGTCTGGTGGTCTAAGAATTCCAGTCGGTGTGAGGATCCTGTGGTAACACACGTTCGATGATCCAAGAAAAGTTTGGAAGTTTTACGATACTGTACTGCCTCCCGGGTCAAGGCCCAACCACCTGCCTGTAAATGTTCTGAACCACGGAGGCCAAGCCTGGGGCCCTGACACCTTGAAGGAGGTTGTTATACACAGTATTTAGGGGTACAGTTGACAATACAATGGTAATACAGATATCTTATTTGAAGAAAACAGATTAATGGTTTGCTAACACTTTGATAATATCGCAACTGAATTAATTCTTGTACACTGGGTGCTGAATCTGGCGAAATAAACAATCTGAATTCGGCAGTTAGGTGTAGTTATTATATACATGTGATGAAAGGGTGAATGAGTGCAAATGTGTGGGTCACTTAGGGATGATATGAATATAGTAAGAATAACAAGTGTTGCCTGAGAATATTGTATAGGTTAGTTTGTGTGTGTGTGTGTGTGTGTGTGTGTGTGTGTGTGTGTGTGTGTGTGTGTGTGTGTGTCTTATGCTTACAATTCATAGCTGGTGTGTTGCGTTATTCTCGGAGATAAGATAGTCAGGGAAAGAATACTGTTGTGAAAATCCTGTTGATGTGTTAGAGTGAGAGGAGGAACCTCAGACTTATCTCAAGCGTCTTGATGTAGAGAGAGGAGTCTGTCCGATGGTCTGTTTGAAGGATGATTCTGAAATAAATCAGAACAGCAGGTGAATATAATATTGCAGTCCAGGCAGACTGACTACCTTTGTCAGCCCTTAGTTGTGGACCTAACCTAATAGCTTCTGCTTGGTGAGAACACCGGAACTTTTCTGAGGAAATTATGCCAGGGTGATCAGCCATGTGGTTCCCGAATGCCCAGGCCTTCATTTTGACCTCCAGACTCACTGGAGGATGACGTGGACGAATCACAAGACGAGCTGCTAATCCGAGTAGGCTATGTTTGGTCAAAGCAGGGACGACTAACACCCACCAGGTGTGGTGGTAGAAGATAAGTAAGGAAGCTGGACTGCACTGGCCGTCCTCTGGTACACAGAGTGAGGGCTGTGCGGGCTGAAGGGGGAAGAAGAACATGGAAATCTGGATGTGATAGGCTAGATCCAAAGTGAGTCGGGGTCGTTCACGTACCGGTATTTCACTTCGGTGTTCCGGTTCTGAGGTGTAGCATCCTGGCCTCTACTTTATTTTCCAATTTTTGACTGTCAGAGACTGGGTTTCTTATTGTGAACATAGTATACTGCACCGTGCACGAGGTAATTAGCTATGGCTACCGACACATGTTAGGCAGGCAGGGCGCAGCGACAGGTACGATCCCGAGATAGCAATGAGTGGCCAAGCGAGGATGAGGCTGCCTGGATGATACAACCGCTGTGGAATGGATGAGCAGCGCCGAAAATGCGTTGTCTGTACACCCCCCCCCCTTCCAAGAAAAAAATGATCGTAGTGTAATCTCAAGAAACTGGCAAATAAGCTTCATCACAGTTTTTTATATATTTATTATTAATCGTTCATTTTTTTGAACCACTGGAACTGCAAGTCATTTTATCCGTGACATTGTTGTCTGTAAAGCAAAAATATATTCACTACTTAACAGTTTTCCTTAAAGATCCTGCTGTAGTCTGGGGAATCTGGTAAATCGGCAATATACGGGCAGCAATGGATATTTAGTGGACAATTTCAGTGATTTAGTGTGGACTTGAGAACAGAAATGATGAGCTGCAAAATATCTTATTATCCGTCCAAAGGCATGTAGCAAATCAGTTTTACAGGGAGCACCGGAACTCTAAGAAGCAATTTTTTGCGGAATTTGCTGTTGGCCTGAGAGTAAAAAGTGACTTACAACAAGGACTGCCTGTAATAAATCGGCCAAGTGCGGTGTATGTGTGAGAGAGAGGGCTGAGGGATGGAAGGAGAGTGTGCGCCAAGAATGTGACGAAAACTGCCTGATGAATGGAGGGAAAGAGCGGCGTGGAATATGTTTGAGCATATAAGGCGGGGAGAGGAGTGAGCTGTTGGGGCCGGGGAGAAAGTAAGGAAGAAATAACATATATCTTAGGCAGTATTGAGGGGATCGCAGAGGGGGGGAGGGGGAGGACGGTCATCATTAGGTAGAGGAATAAAGAATTGCACGCAGCTTGGCACAGCACACATTTTGAGGCAGAATTGGTTATCCAGTGTTTATATTTTTTTACTAAGTAGACTTTTTTTTTTTTGGCGTTTTTTAATTGTTGACAGTAACTTTTTTTTTTTTCATAGTAAGTAATATTGTTCTGATTAGGTTTTACAGAGCTTTATTTTCAAAGTAAGCAGGATATTTTTTTTTTAAAAGTTACCATGATCATGCTTTGAAATTTGACAGTTATTTTTCAAAGTTATTTTTCAAAGTCCCTGTTTGAAACAGGGATGTGTCATGTCTCCATGGTTGTTCAATCTGTTCATGGATGGGGTAATAAAAGAGGTACAAGGTAGGGTAGTGGATGTTGGAGTGGCCCTGGTGAGAGAGGATAGTGTTTGGAAACTCCCTGTACTGTTGTTTGCAGATGATACTGTGTTGTTGAGTGAAGACGAAGGGGAGCTGCAAGGCTTGGTGGATGAGTTTGGGAGAGTGTGTAAGAAACGGAACCTAAAGGTGAATGTAGGGAAGAGTAAAGTGATGGTCTTTGAGAGAGGTGAAGTTAGTGAATGTACAGCGAGGTTGGATGGTGAGGAATTGGAAAATGTGAGTACGTTTAAGTATTTGGGTAGTGTGATGAGTAAGGATGGAGGTTTGGAGGGTGAAGTGCTTGAAAGGGTACAGCAGGGAAGAAAGGTTGCTGGTTCCTTGAAAGCAGTGATAAGGAACAGGGAAGTGAGCATGGAAGTGAAAAAGTTACTACATGACAGTATTGTGATACCAACTCTAACGTACGGAAGTGAAGCTTGGACATTGTTGGAAGGACACAAGTCAAGAGTGAGAGCAGTGGAAATGAGTTATTTAAAAGGAGCCTGTGGAGTCACGCGGAGAGACAGGCTGACGAATGAGGATATAAAGGAGCGTTGTGGTGTGGATGTGGATGTGATAGGAAGCGTTATGAGGAACACACTGAGGTGGTTTGGCCATGTGGAGAGGATGGAGGGTGAAAGACTGACGAAGAGAGTGTATGTGAGTGAGGTGGAGGGGGGAAGAGGGAGGGGGAGGCCGAGGATGAGATGGAGGGATGGGGTGGAGAGGTATATGAGAGAGGGGGGTGTGAGTTTGGAGCAGGGCAGTGAAATGGCGGGGGACAGGGCGACTTGGAGGCGATTTGTTTGTGGCCACCCCAAACGGGATTGAGGCGTCTGGCAATAGATAGATAGATAGACAGTTTTGTTTGTCTGAAGGTCGCAGATCGGTTTCTAAGAGCTGGTTGAGTATGTTTTTCAGTTACCAGACTTTATTTCATATTTGTTAGACTTTTTTTCCTTTCCTATCAAAGACAGTCGAGGAAAGAGCTGCACTTTGTGTTGGCCAAGAAGTACCCAGTAAAGCCTCCCTGTGTGAGTACCGCTAAACAAACCTGAACTTCAAACCTTGACAACAGAAGTGTGTATTAAACATCGACGTCAGTGATAATTCGAAATAAGTCGAGAGTGAGGTGCTGCGAAAAATATAGCTTCACTTAAAATCAGGTCATTATAACAGTCAGGCCCAAGAGAGTTGATTGACAGGCACGTGGACTAAAGAATGAATGTGAGTGGGCAGGAAGGAGAGGGGATGTCTGGGCACAGTTTGGGGATGTTAATGATGCACTGTCAGATTTTTTAAGCAACTACTTCGAATTCGTACAGTTAGGAAATTACATATGTACATAGATTAATAAATATCTTGCGGAAACTAAACCATCTACGACACGCTTTAGTCTACTTAATATCTTTGCTATATTTTGCAAAGCTAAAATAATCTTCGAACTAAACTGAAGAGAGTTATTTAATCTCTGATTCGTTCAAGCCTGATTCCTGGTCGCTGTGGGTCGTGCCGAGTGGCAGCGAGATGGTGTTCTTTCATCCCAGTTTAGTGACCTGCCAGCGAGGCAAGGGTCGGCCGGGACCAGCGAAAGCTTTTCCAGAGGATAGCAGAAATCCATGGGTAGTTGGAGGATTTTCAAAAAGTCCATCAGAGCTGTTTGCCATGTAAGGAAACCAGGCTTACATCAGGACTGCAAGGGTCGCTACATCTCTTTACTCAGGTCACTCCAGCAATATGGTGGCATTCACAGGCTTGGAGGCAACACCCGATATAATGCACTTCAGACCCGAGTATTATCCACGACTTTAGTTACCTTGGCAGGGATTTTTATTCATCTGTCCGTCCATTGACAAACGACAGCTTTTATGCATTTCGATCTGTCTTTGCAAATCCTTCATATGCCAGCCTTCGCTCTCCACACCTGTGTGCCCCAGTAAACGTGATAAGAATACTTTTAACGTGTTAAACTGATATTCCTGTCTCCTGTCTTGTACATATTTATATAATATGGTGTCAAATCTCAGAGAACCAGAATACTTTGTCGAACTCTCTCAGCCATTACATAAGAGAATAAAAAAAATTTAACAGGTCGTCCATCTAGTTCTAAACTCAGTGAAAATTATCGATTTAATGTCCGATTAAATAAACAGGAATATACCGTAAGACAGACCAGGCAGGCATTCAGTAATGGACTGTGGGTATTAATGCCTAAGTACGCTTGTTAAGGTGTGTCAAGCGAAGGACTCCTTTGTCAAGAGGAAGGCCTTAGTGTCTAAATTACACAGTGACGTGAATTATTCAGGTAGAAGTATTATTACCGACATTTGGAGACTGTTCGTTAAAATAACTGTAGAAGGTTCGTCAGACCAAAACTGCTATATCTTCTCAATAAAAATATATATATATATCTATATATATATATATATATATATATATATATATATATATATATATATATATATATATATATATATATATATATATATATATTTATATAATAATTTAAACTGAACGACCACAACTTTGTGAAGCAGTTGCTGTGGCTCGGAGGTTAGCATAAACATCTTGTAATGCGTGGCACAGAGATTAGGGTACAAGGCCACGCCGTGACGGACATTTGGAGTGAGTGCTGTTACATAACTTAGCTCCTTGTCAGTCCTACTAATGACGTAGTATCGACTCTGGCGCACATAGACGCAACGAATACAATCCTTCGCCTTTCATATACTTTACACTTTATATAGACACTCCTTCCCTGTTTGCACTGCGCCAGCTTGAAAATTGGTTAATTTTGGCTATCACTCTCCCTCCTGCACCATCGCCATCCTTGTCATTGTTGTGGTCTTGATCGTTGTGGAATACAGTCACGGGTCAGTCGATTCTGGTCCCCCCTGGTGCCGGCCATGGGTGAGCCGCAAGAAATCAGAACTATTAGCCATAGTTTATCACGTCTGGACCTGCCCTCGCTGGTAGAAGGGAGAGAAGCGAGTCGAAAAATCGTGTGTCCATGTTCGTGTGAAGGACGTGGGGTCAAAGTCGAGGTTGGGGAATGTCTTGTGTTTTCTTGACCTCCAGACCGAGTGTATGAGGGACGAGGCAGGGGCCATGGGCAAGTATTCATAGAAGATCTTAGGAAAATATTATTACGAATATTTGTGTCATGCCCCATACTTGACGATTTCATTCACGCTAGTCTGTTTCGAAATGTATGGCATAGTTCATTCACTTTACATTGGCCCAGATTTTTCGTCCTTTAGTAGCTTGTTTCCCGTAGCTCAGTGGCAGAATAAGACAATACTACACTTCTACCGCCTTTATATAACACTTCTGTGACTAGCACCATATTCTAGCACTACTCTCTTGTTCCATTTCAGTATTCAGAATTGAAATATCAATTTTAGGCCAGGTTAAAGTGAACAAATTATAGCTGTACGAGTGAAGGCATAAACGAGCGATTTAACACGCCACTTATACGAAATTTAGACGCAGGGAATGTGTGGACGTCCGTGAGGCAGCGTCACTCCACTCTAAATATTGTCAATTGTGCCACGTCCACGTGTACACTGAGAGAACCTGAAGAGTGGGAGGAGGTGGAGTCTGGAAAGGAAACAAAGGGAAGAGGGAGCAAGGGTGAGTGGGATGCAGTTGAGAGAGGAGGAAGAAGAGCTGGAGAGGCGAATAACGGTCAAATTATATTGCAAAAAAAGCATGAGCTAACGATCACAGAAAAAGCGGAAAGAATAGGCATCTGAAATAAGAGAAGAAAAAATAGTTATTGGATTTTTAGACCAACTTACGATCCATTTTCTGCCGTACCTTTTCTTTGTGTTTGGGGGGAAAACAAGGAGAGTGCAGAACCCTTCCAACTTGTTCTTTCAAAAATAAATGCTAGTTTAGAGAACGAAGTGATGATGTAGGTTTGTGAGTCTCAGTCCTGGAGAGGCAAGGAACAAAGGACCAATGGTAAGAAGGAGGGAACTAACGACCCTAGAAACACTTACTTAGCATTAAGGAAAAAATAATGGAAAAGAGAGCAGCAAGAATAAAGGCTGAGGCTGATGCTGTTGTTCCATCTCACCACCACCATCACCATCACCATCACCACCACCACCACCACCACCACCACCATCACCACCACCACCACCACCATCACCACCACCACCATCACCACCACCACCACCACCACCACCACCACCACCGAGCTACCGGCTTTTAGTGGCTCGTTTTTACTGCACGCCTGCTTCCCCTAATGCTTGCTGCTGTGAGTGTGTTTGCGGCTATATACGGCCTTTTTTTTTTTTTCATGTGTCCAACTCTGGGCATAGGCTTCACAGGCTGCATTCAAGGCCCAGTAGTCCTCCTACATACCATACAACTCTCTACATGTCACCACTTCGGCGCTAACACCCACCGTCCATATTGAATACATGCTAGGGCTGTCTCATACAGGGCTGGTGTATTGGTATTAGCGGGGGTATTTTTACGACATGTCGGCGGGTCTTCTGGTAGATCAGTAAAGACTGATTTAATGAAATTCAAATCTTTATACTGTTCCCTGCCCCAGCAAGGATTTGAACCTGGGCCCGGTTGGACTGCAGGCCACCTCTCCACCGATTGAGCTGATTGTCTGCTTGTGCATGTGTGTGTGTGTGTGTGTGTGTGTGTGTGTGTGTGTGTGTGTGTGTGTGTGTGTGTGTGTGTGTTTCTCCATGTTTGTGTGTGTGCCTGTTTCTATATATATATATATATATATATATATATATATATATATATATATATATATATATATATATATATATATATGTGTGTGTGTGTGTGTGTGTGTGTGTGTGTACCTGTTTGTATATATATGTGTCAGTGATAGCTAGAGGCACAACACAGTTAATTGTGGATATCTGATTATATACACAAAGCCACTTGAATGATTACCATTCCATATGCAGCAGTGCCTTTGTTGCCATGTGTCTGAATCAAGAGGAAGCTTTCTCTCTCTCTCTCTCTCTCTCTCTCTCTCTCACACACACACACACACACACACACTTATTTACTGGCCCGTGCTGGTGGTGGTGTGTGCCAGGCCGACCCAGGCAATGTACTCGACTGGTCCCCGACGCTGTTACGGCGCTTATGACAAGGAGAGGGGGTGGCGACTGACAGGGCCGGGGCAGTGTGTGGCAGGGGTGGAGAACAGCCAGGAGAAGAAAGTGACAAGTTGGTGGAGAATGAGGAAAGAGAAAGAGGAAAGAGAGACTTATAGAGGAGGAACTGGAGGGAGTGAAGACCAACAAATACTAATAAATGGGAAAGAAGGCAATGAGGAGTTTGTGAGAAATGATGACTTGGAGAAAGTATGAATGGAGGGAGAGGAGAAAGAAAATCTATACTGATATTGGTGGAGCTAGAAAAGTAATTTTTTAACGATTAAAGGAGAATGGGTGTAAGAGGAGAGGAAGATATAAAATATAAGGTCAAAAAAAAAAAAAAAAAAAGGGAGGATGGGGGTTGGTACTGCTGAAAGGAAGGGAATTGGTTTGTGGAATATTTTACAATTACTGGATGGGATGGTGGGGTAAAATGGAGATGGAGAATACACGAAGTCCTTATCACAAGATTCTCCATACAATTAATGCTCCAAGTGAGGGAAATTGGTAAATATGATTTGAACGTTATACTTGTTAGGACTTTACCGATTGTCCAATAACAAATAAAATGTTGGAAAAGTGACCTATAATGAAAGTTAATTTACTGACTAATAATGAAAGAATAATTGTGAAAAAAATTTCGATGGAAATATTACCTTGATTGCAATCTATTCAAAGAAAGTGAACAGAGGTGAGGTAAATATTATGGAAAAGAAACGTATATCATATATATATTTTTAGTTATTTTAATCATTATTATTTTCCTGACCCAGTTGCCATCCTCAGGATGGGGTGAGCTAGGATCCAGAAAAATGGGAGAGACTACGAAAGTGGAGGAAAGAGAACCATCGATTAAATAAGAAAATTGAAATAAAACAGAAAGAAATAGGAAGGAGAGAGAAGAGGTGAGATTACCTTAAGTATGAGAAACGATGGATCGAAGAAAATTGGAAAGAGCACTCGCGGTTAATAATGAACTGCCGAACTGGAAACTGAGCGTGATATAGGAAGAAGTAGGATATAATTTGTGGAGTAATGAGTAGAGGGAGGGAGGGGGTTACAAGGGTAGGGGGATGGGGTGGAAAGGAGAGAGGAAAGGAGACCCTCTGGCTGAGGTCACGAGTTCAGTATTGATGATTCGGGTCCAGACTCCTCCCATCCCAATGAATATCTGTCTGCATTTGCTCTCTCCTCCTCTCTTTTCTCAGACAAGAGAAGGTAAAGTTTTTAATGTCATGTTGTCACATCACTTTATTTATCCATTGTCCTCATCTAACTTCTTAGCTATTAGAGATCCATCATATGTTTAATAGACTCGTCTGGTAGTAGTAAATATATATCAGTTTAGACGTTACTTTCGCTGTAGAGAAGGAATTAAATACATACGGGTGGCTTCATATCTGACGCTAACCTCCTTCCACTACCACCACTAACTTGTCCACCATCACAGTCCACAGGCATTCACCACACCACCACCACCACCAACCACTACCACCCACTACCACCACCACCACCACCATCCACTACCACCACCACCGTCACCACCCACTACCACCACCACCACCACTGGACGTAACATATTGGTCCAGTTTATTTTCAGCTCCAAAACCATTTCTCTCATGAGACTTTTTTTGTACCTCATATCCGAGTCACTTGGCAACCCTGGACATCACCCTAAAATAAAAGTTTTGGTGTCTTACTTAAAGTTACTGAGCTTACTTGCTATTAAATCGTTTGTTTATACTTTTATCGTCCCTCAGATAAACGCTTCAGAACCAAGTAGGATTGAATAACATTAAAAATACGGCACAAAATGAACCATGTCATTTGAATGTTATAGACATATGTTCATCGTAAAAAATGATTAAGCCCTTCAACCCGAGGATGTAAATTTTGTTTTATTGTTTCTCATGTCACACAATTTTGTTCAACTTAGTGAAGGAGTTTGAAGGTGATGGGATTAACGACGGCTGTATCTGACCTTAATCAGGGGCGTCATTTCAATTTTCCTTGGGGGTGGCATAGGCTTTGTAGGAGGCCCCCCGACTTCCACCTCCCCACATGGGGGGGTGGCCAGCGAGCATTTTGAAGCCACATGCAAAGCTATATTTAGAGAATTAAATCAGTAAACAAATATATATACTGTATATCATTATTTATTAAACCAATTACTTCCTGACACACACACAGTGGATACTCTAGCACTGGCAGTATTTCTGTGTGAAGTTGAATAATAATTTAAGGTGCATGGTAAAGTAGCCTACATATCATTGCATTATATGCTAATGAACTTGGATAATAGACCAAATAGCAGTTAAAACATTTGTATTTGGTGAAAGCTTAAACTGACTTCATTCTTATAGCCTTTTGAAAAGATAATGAATATAAAAAGGAGAATGAAAAGTTGTAAACTTGTAATTGAATTAAAAATAGAAAGCTTTTAGCTTACTAGCCCCCAAAATGCCATGAACCATATAAAGTAAATGAAAAAGTAAGGTCTACAGAAAGATATGGGAGAAAGAAAATTATGGTTTTTAAATTTGGAAGACGCTCGGATAAGAATAGTAGAAGCTATGGCGCATAGGTCGGTGACCACCATAGTTGAGGTGCTCTGTTAGGATGTAATACATATATTTTTTCCGATGAAATCTAGTCATATCTTATATTGTTGGAGAAAACCATTATTGGAGGTTTCAGCTTTCAGTAATGTGAAGACTCTTGAAAAAATATATATATATTCAACAATAAAATTGCTTGAAATTTTTCGTCATATAAGGTGGTAAATTGGAACTGGTCAACTTCAAACCTCATGAATGACTTCAACTATGCCTTCAACTTTTTGTGATTCTGAGGTAGGAGGGCTCCACACGGAGGCTGCCCAGGGGCCTCCACACGTCTAACTCCAACCGTTGTTCAAAGCACAGCATAGGGATAATATTGATTACGGCCGCAATAGTTGTAGATACAGTAAAGCCATTAGTAATGCTGCTGGCATAGCTTTTGTGATGGAGTCTGTTTTTCTGTATGCATCTGTGAGTACGTGTATAGGCTAATAAAAGTATCTCATCATGATCTGTGAGCGGCGACAGCGTTGGCGGCGGCCGTTGTCCTTACCGCCGCTGTCACCCTCACCGCAGCTGCCGCCTTCGCCAATGCTGCTGCCCTCGACTCCTCTGCCGCCACCTTCGCCGCTGCCGCCGCCACCCTCGCTGCTGCAGCCCTTGCTGCCCTCACGGCCAAACTCGCCGCAGCAGCCCTGCAGCAGCCGCCTTCACCGCTGCCGCCCTCGCCGTAACCGCCACCCTCACTGCCGCTGCCACCCTCGCTGCTGCCTTCGCACTCGCCGCTGCCTCTGCCCTTCCCGCCGCCTTGGGTTTCACGGCCACCGCCCTTGCCGCCGCCGTCCTTGCCGCTGCCGCCCTCGCCGCTGCTTCCGCTCTCGCTGCCTGGAGGGGAATCGAAGGGGTAGGGATGAGGGGAATGAGAGGGAAGGGAAGGGAAGGGGTGGGATGGGAATGCGAGGAATGGGAAGGAAGGGAAGTGAAGGGAAAGGAAGGGGTGGGGATGAGGTGAATGGAAGTGATGAGAATGGGTGGAGATGAGGGGTATGGGAGAGAAGGGAAGGGGTGGGAATTAGGGGAATCGGAGGGAAGGGAAGTGATAGGGGTGAGGGAATGGGAGTGAAGTGGCGGGGATGATTTGGGATGGGAGGGAAAGGAAAGTACGGGATGAGAGGAACGGAAGGAAATTGGAGGGGTGGGGGATGATGGGACAGGGAGGTAAGGGAAGGTGTTTGAATGAAGGGAATGGGAGGAATGAGAAGAGAGGGGCATGAAGGGAATGGTAGGAAGGGTAGGCATCGGCCTGAGGGGAATGGAAGGGAAAGGAAGGGAAGGAAAAACAAGGGATGGGGATGAGGGGAATGGGAGGAGATGGGAGGGAAGAGGTGGGTAGGGAAGGAATGTTGAGGGGAATGGGAGGGAAGGGAAGGAAAGGGAAGGAGTAGGAATCAGGGGAATGGTAGGAATGAGGGGAGAGGGAGGGATGAGATGAGAAGGGAAGAGAAGGGGAAGGGAAGGGAAGGAGTGGGGTGGGGATTAGTGGAATGGCAGGGAAAAGTAGGGGTGGGGTGTGGAATATGGTAGAGGAACTGCAGGAAAGGGAAGGAGTAGGGATGTGGGGAATGGTAGGGTATGGAAAGGAAGGGAAGAGGAGAAAATTGAAGGGAAGAAATGAGAATAAGGGAAGTGGAAGGGATGGGAAGGGGTGATGATGAGAGGAATAGGAAGGAAAAGAAGGAGTGGGGATGGGGAATGGGAGGGAAGATAAAGGAAGGGGTGGGGATAAGTGAAATGGCATGAAAGGTGTGGGGATGAGGAAAATGGATGGGGATGGAAAAGACGGGAAGGGGTTGGGATATGGGGAATGGGATGGAAAGGAAGGGGTGAGGATGAGGGGATGGGATACTGGGGAAATATTCTTTCCTTCCCCCCTTCCCCAGGGAGGTAAAGCAAGGGAAGGGAAGGGAAGGGAAGGGGTGAGGATGAGTGCAATGGGAGAGATGGGAAGGAATGAGGATGAGGGGAATGAGTGGGAAGGGATGAGGAAGATGCGAATGGGAGGGAAGGGGAGGGAAGGGAAGGAGGGGAAGGGAAGGTCAGGATCAGGGGAATAGGAAGGAAGGGAAGGATGAGGGGAAAAGGAGGGAAGGGAAACAAAGAGATGAGGATGAGAGTACTGGGAGGAAAAGGAAGGGAAGGTCATGATAATGGGACTGCCGAGGAAGAGAAGGGAGGGGATCAGGATTAGGGAACTGGTAGGGAGGAAAGGGAGAGGAGGAGGAGGTGACTAGGAGGGATGGGGAGGGGTGCAGATGAAGGGAATGGAATGGAAGGGAAGGGAGGGGATGAGAATGAGGGAAATGAGAGGGAATTAGGATGAGGGGACTGGGAAGGAAGGGAAGGTAAGGGTTGAGTATGAGGGGAATGGGAGGGAAGGTAATTGAAAAGATGTGCATTAGGGTAATAAAAGGGAGGGGAAGGGAGGGAATGAGGATGGAAGGACTGGTTTCCGCATCCCCTGATCCTCATCCTTCCTGCCTCTTCCTCTCATCCTCATCCTTCCTTCCCCTTTCCTTCATCCTCAGCCTTCCTTTCCTTTCCCCTACTCCTCATCCTTCCCCTCATGCTTCCCCTTCCCTTCAACCTCATCCTCATTCTTTCCCTCATCCTCATTCTTCCCCTCATCCTCATTCTCCCCTCATCCTTATTCTTCCCCTCATCCTCATTCTTCCCCTCATCATCATTCTTCCCCCATCCACATTCTCCCCCTTCCCCTTTTCCTCATCCTCCCCCTCCCCTTTATCCTCGTCCATCCCCTTCCCCTCATCTTCATGTTCATCCTTTCCCTTCCTCTTCCTCTCATTTTCATCCTCTTCCTTCCGCTCATCCTTATCTTTCCCCAATCCCATCATATTCTCTTCCTTTCCTTTCCCCTCATCCTCATCCTTCTCCTACTCTTCATCCTCTTCTCTGTCCGTGCAGTTCCCCTTATCGTCATGCTTATCTTTTTCCTTCCCCTCATCCTCATCCTCTGAGGAAAGGAAAGAGGTGGATGAGGGGAGTGGGAGGGAAAGGAGGGGACGAGGATGAGGGGAATGGGAGGGAAGGGATGAGGATGAGGGGAATGGGAGGGAAGGGATGAGGATGAGGGTAATGGTAGGAACTAAACCTTGATAGATCATTATAGCCCCGCTAGGTGACGGGGGAGCGCTACCTCTCCCAGCAGGGCAGCTACCCGGGCGGGGCGCGAAGTCTCGACCCTTTGATATTGAGTCAGGCGCTCTTCCACTGAGCCACCCTGCCGCCGTGGGTAGGAAAGGAAAGAAAGGCAGGAGTGGGGATGGCGGTAAGGGAAGGGAAGGGAAGAGAAGGAAAGGGCAGGGTTGCAGGTGAGTGGAATGGGTGGAAAGATAAGGGAAGGAGTGGGGATGAATGGAATTGCAGGGAGGGGAAGGGGAGGGAAGGGAAAGGGTGGGGATTAGGGAAATGGGACGGAAAAGAAGAAAAGGGATGGGCTTTCGGTGAGGGGAATAAGAGGGAAGGGAAGGGAAGGGAAGGAAATGGGAAGGAGAGGAGTGGCAGGGCAAGAAGGGGTGGCGATGAAGGGATCGGGAGAGAAGGGAACGGAAGGGATGGGGATGAGAAGAATGGGAGGGAAGGACAGGGAATGATTGTGGATGAGAGGAATGGAAGGAAAGAGAAGGGATGGGAATGATAATATTGTGAGGAAGGGAAAGTGTAGGGATGAGGGGAATGAAAGGGAAGGGAAGGGAAGGGCTGAAGATGAGAGGAATGGGAAGGAAGGGAAAAGAAGGGGTGAGGATGAGGGGAGTGGGAGGGAAGGAAATTAAAGAAATAAGGATTAGGGGAATGGGGAGGAAGGGAAGGGATGAAGACGGGGGAATGGGAGGGAAGGGAAGGGATGAGGTTGATGGGAATGAGAGGAAGGGAAGGGAAGGTCGAGGATGAGGGGAATGGGAGGGAGGGGAATGGAGAGGATGTGGATTAGAGGAATGAGGGGGGAAGGGAAGGGAAAGGATGTGGATGAGGGAGCTGGGAGGGGAGGGAAGGGAAGGGATTGGGATGAGACGACTGGGCAGGAAGAGAAGGGAGGGATGAGGATGAAAGTACTGGCTTCCCCTTCCCCTGATCCTCATCCTTCCTTCTCCTTCCCCTCATCCTAAATCGTTCCTCCCCTTCCCCTCAGTCTCATCCTTTCTTCCCCTTCCCCTCGTCTTCATCCTCAGCCTTCCTTCCCCTTCCTCTCATTCCCATTTGTATTTTTCCTCTCATCCTCATCCTTCCTTTTCCCTTCATCCTCATCCTTCCCTTCCCCTTCATCCTCATCCTTCCCTTTATCCTCATCCTCCCCTTTCCCCTCATCCTGCCCCTTCCCCTCTTCCTATCCCATCCCCTCATCCTCATCATCCTTCCCCTTCCATTTCACCTCATCCTTCCCCTTCCCCTCATTCTCTCCTTATCCCTCTTCTCATCCTCATCCTTCCCCTTTCCCTTCATCGCATTCTCATACTCTCCCTTCCCCTCTTTCTCATCCTTTTGCTTCCCTTCCTCCTTATCCTGGTCCTTCCCCTTCCCCTTATCCTCATCCTTCCCCTACCCTTCATCCTCATCTTTATCCTTGCATTTCCCCTTATCTTCATGCTTATCCTTTCCCTTCCCCTCGTCCTCATCCTTCGTGGAAAAGAAAGGGGTGGATGAGGGGAATGGGAGGGAAAGGAGGGGAAGAGGATAAGGGGAATGGGAGTGAAGGGACGAGGATACGGGGAATGGGAGAGAAAGGAAGGGGTGAGGATGAAGGTAATGGGAAGAAAGGGAAGGGATGGGGATGAGGGGAATTGTAGGGAAGGGAAAGGATGGGGTGGGGAGTGAAAGGGTAGGGATGAGGGGAATAGAAGGGAAGGGAAAGGATGGGGTGGGGATTATTGGAATTAAAGGGAATGAAAGGGAAAGGAATGGGTGGGGATGAGGAAAATGGGAGGGAAGGGAAGGGTGGGGATGAGGGGATTGGGAGGGAATGGATGGGGTAGGGATGAGAGAAATGGGCGGGAATGGAATTGGTGAGGATGAGGGAACCGGAGGGGAGGGATGAGGATGAGGGGGATGGAAGGGAAGGGAAAGGGTGGAGATGAGGGGAATGGGAGGGAAATGAAGGGCAGGGATGAGGATGTAAGGACTGGCTTCTCCTTCCCCTGTTCCTCATCCTTCCTTCCCCTTCCCCTCATCCTCAATCTTCCTTCCCCTTCCCCTTCTCCTTCCCCTCAGTCTCATCCTTCTTTCCCTTTCGCCTCATTTTTATCCTTATCCTCATCTTTCATCCCCTTCTCTTTCCCCTCATCCTTATCCTTCCTTCCCCTTTCTCTAATCCTCATCCTTCCCCTCATCATTCCCCTTCCTTTCATCCTCATCCTCATCTTTCCTCTCATCCTCATCCTTCTCTTCCCCTCATTTTCATCCTTCCCCTCCCGTCATCCTCATCATTACTTCCCCTTATCCTTATTCATCCCATTCCCCTCATCCTCATCCTTGTCCTTCCTCCCTTCCCCTCATCCTCATCCTTTCCCTACCCTTCATCTCCATCTTTAACCTTACATTTCCTCTTGTCCTCATACTTATCCTTTCCCTTCCCCTCATCCTCATCCTCCGAGGAAATGAAAGGAATGGTTGGGGATGAGGGGAATGGGAGAGAAGGGATGGGATGGGGATGAGGGGAAGGGGTGGGGATGAGGAGAATGGGAGGGAAGGGATGGGGTGGGGATGAGGGGAATTGGAGGGAAGGGAGGGGAGGGGATGATAATGAGGGGAATTGGAGGGAAGGGAAGGGAGGGGTTGAGGATAAGGGGAATGGGAGGGGAGGGAAGGGGTGGGGATGAGAGGAATCAGAGGGAAGGGAAAGGGTGCGGATGAGGGGAAGGTGGGGTCTTTGGAAGGGAAGGGGAGGGGAGGGTTGCGGATAAGGGGAATGGGAAGGAAGGGAGGGTGTGGGGATGAGAGGATTGGGGGGGAAAGAAAGGGAATGGGTGGGGAAGAGGGGAATAGGAGGGATGGGAAGGGAAGGAGTGGGGATTGGGGAAATGGAGAGGCAAGGGATGGGGATGAGGACAATGGAAGAGAAGGGAAGGGGTTAGGATTAGTGGAATGAGGAGGTAAGGGAAGAAATAGGATGGGGATGAGGAGAATAAAAGGGAACGGAAAGGAATGGGTGGGGATAAGGGGAGTAGAAGGGAAGGGAAGGAGTGGGTTGGGGATGGGAGGAATGGAATGGAAGGGAAGGGGTGGGGTGGGGATGAGAGAAATGGATGGAAAGGGAAGGGAAGGAATGGGGGTGAGGGGAATGGAAGGAAAGTGAAGGAGTGGGGATGAGGGGAATGGATGGAAAGGGAAGGGAAGGAGTGGGGATGAGGGGAATGGGAGGGAAGTGAAGGGGATGAAGGAAATGGGAAGGAAGAAAAGAGATAGGAATGGGTGGGGATTAGTGAAATGAGAGGGACGGGGTGGGGATTAGGGGAATGAGAAGGAAGGGAAAGGAAAGAGTTGGGGATGGACGGAGTGGGGGGGAGGGGAAGGGAAGGGGTGGGGATGAGGGGAATGGCAGGAAAGGGAAGGGGTGAGGATGAGGGGAATGGAAGGGAAGGAAAGGGGTGGGGATGAGGGGAATGGGATGGAAAGGAAAGGGATGGGGATGAGGGGAATGGAAGGGATGGGGATGAGGGGAATGGGATGGAAAGGAAGGGGTGAGGATGAGGGGCTGGGTGAATCCCCTGAGCCAGGACCAATGGACCATATAGCTCTGCAGGGTAAGGAGAGATCCTTGGAGAGACCGCTACATCTCTCACCAGAAATACGCCACTATGGTGCGGGCTGGAACTGCCAACCCTACGGTCGTGAAGCACGAACGCTGCCACTGAGCTATTCTGGCCCCGAGGGCAATGGCAGGGAAGGGAAGGGGTGAGAATGAGGGGAATGGCAGGGAAGGGAAGGGGTGAGAATGAGGGGAATGGCTGGGAAGGGAAGGGGTGAGAATGAGGGGAATGGCGGGGAAGGGAAGGGGTGAGAATGAGGGGAATGGCAGGGAAGGGAAGGGGTGAGAATGAGGGGAATGGCAGGGAAGGGAAGGGGTGAGAATAAGGGGAATGGCGGGGAAGGGAAGGGGTGAGAATAAGGGGAATGGCGGGGAAGGGAAGGGGTGAGAATAAGGGGAATGGCAGGGAAGGGAAGGGGTGAGAATGAGGGGAATGGCAGGGAAGGGAAGGGGTGAGAATGAGGGGAACGGGAGGGAAGGGATGGAGTGAGAATGAGGGGAATGGGAGGGAAGGGATGGGGTGAGAATGAGGGGAATGGGAGGGAAGGGAAGGGGTGAGAATGAGGGGAACGGGAGGGAAGGGATGGGGTGAGAATGAGGGGAATGGGAGGGAAGGGATGGGGTGAGAATGAGGGGAATGGCAGGGAAGGGAAGGGGTGAGAATGAGGGGAACGGGAGGGAAGGGATGGGGTGAGAATGAGGGGAATGGGAGGGAAGGGAAGGGGTGAGAATGAGGGGAATGGGAGGGAAAGGAAATGATGAAAATGAGAGGAACGGGAGGGAAGGGAAGGGAAGGGATGAGGATGGGGGAATGGGAGGGAAGGGAAGGGAAGGGATGAGGATGAGGGAATGGGAGGGAAGGGAAGGGAAGGGAAGGGAAGGGATGAGGATGGGGGAATGGGAGGGAAGGGAAGGGAAGGGATGAGGATGGGGGAATGGGAGGGAAGGGAAGGGAAGGGATGAGGATGGGGGAAGGGGAGGGAAGGGAAGGGAAGGGATGAGGATGGGGGAATGGGAGGGAAGGGAAGGGAAGGGATGAGGATGGGGGAATGGGAGGGAAGGGAAGGGAAGGGATGAGGATGGGGGAATGGGAGGGAAGGGAAGGGATGAGGGTGGGGGAATGGGAGGGAAGGGAAGGGATGAGGATGGGGGAATGGGAGGGAAGGGAAGGGAAGGGAAGGGATGAGGATGGGGGAATGGGAGGGAAAGGAAGGAAAGGGAAGGGATGAGGATGGGGGAATGGGAGGGAAGGGAAGGGAAGGGATGAGGATGGGGGAATGGGAGGGAAGGGATGTGGATGAGGGAATGGGAGGGAAGGGAAGGGAAGGAATGAGGATGGGGCAATGGGAAGGCTAAGGGTAAGGGAAATGCTGGATATAGAGAGGCCATCTTGAACTATTTCTAGACAATTTGGAATATCCAAACCTGTTATCATTCTTCATTACTACAACATTTATACTGCCTGTGAACTGATTATCTTTTATCAACCTTTATACTACAAGGACCACTGATAAGTTAATTAAATCGCTTAGCCATAGCAAGAATAAGAAATAGTTAAGATTTCTCACGTTCTGAAATGCTTACTAGAGACTTTTTAACTGTGACACGACGAGAGCCACACGTTTGCAATAAATATATAGGATTTTCGGTTGTAGGAATGACATAGTTAATATTACTATCATTACAGAGTTAATGGAGACTATTTTTAACCCTTAGACTACAAGAGGTTATTACTAAGGTGAAAAAAAAAAATTGAGGTTGCAAAATACTGCTAATAATGTGATAGTTAATATTACTATCATTACAGGGTTAATGGGGCTAACCTACCAAATCCTAGACTGCAAGAGGTTACTACTAAGATGAATAAAATCGTCTGGAGATAGCAAGACTTAGAAGTTATGATCTTTTTTGTAATTAAAGAGTAAAAGTTCACTACCAGTATTCCCTCCATCCTTACAGTAGAGGAAATAATCGTGGCAGTTGTTGTAACGATAATGATGATGATAATGATTGTTGCAATAATGGTGATTATTGTGAAAAAGGTAGTTCTGGTAGTGGTGACTTCTATGATAGTGGTGAATTCATGATTGTGGGAGATGTCGTATTGATGATTATGATGATAATGGTAATTGTGATAGTTATAATAATGATGCGGCTCTTGCAGTATTGCTATTACACTATGGTAACTATGGTAGTAATGTAATGATGTTAGTGGTTGCTTTGCTAGCGAGTATTATGACAGTAGTAAATAATGTTGACTGATGATAGTGGTAGTGACAGGAGAGATAACTATGATGACATTTGTGGTTTGTGATAGGCAGGGGTCACTCAGCACTGAGTGACAAATCAAATAGTTTCTTGTAATGCAGAAACCATTTGCTATAAACCATTTAATTATAATGCTATCACTAGTAACCATATACTAAAGATTAACCCATGGCCCCACTGGAAATGCACTATGGTCCCCAGGGGGCCATGGCCCGTAGTTTGGGAACCACTGTGTTAGGTTATTAATGTGTCTGGAGGCAAAATGAGTAGATTTAAGAATGATCTCATTTAAGTGAAGGGTAAACAAACGATTTTTAAAACGAACCGTTAACCCGCCCCGTCCCGTCGACGTATGGGTACGTTGCAACGATTTGCATTTGCCAGTCCCGGCGATGTACCGGTATGTCATGCAATTGCAAGGTCCCTAATTTGCACAATTTTCAATTTTCGCGAGTGATTTTTCGTATGTATGCACGGGACACCTTCCTCTATTCCTCTACAAGATGCCAAGCAGGGATAATGCCTTACACTGCATAACCTCCCCCCTCCCCCCCTCACGCCATTGTCTCTGCAATTCACCTGTTACCAGTAACCTGGCCAATAAAGACATTCAGGGCCAGAGTGATTCCCCAATCGATGACAATGTGGAGGACAAGGTTTACATAGCATTACAGGAAGAAACAGTCAGAAATGATGATCAGGTAATGTGGGAAAAAAAAGGTCATGAATGGTGATTAGTTAGTGAGTGAAACAATGCTTATAATGCCTATATTACTGCTTGAAAACCAATATACTCTCATATTACATATAAATTCGTACCAAGTAAATAAATAAATACCGTTTATGAGTGGATAAAATAGTTACCCTCCCATAGAACTCGTTTACTTTGGTGCCAGCATGTTAGAAAACCCAGTCAGGTAAGGAGGAACTCCTACCTGAATTGAGTATTTTAAACCTCAGGTGAGCGATTTCTCTATGAATTTTCGATGTTTCTCACCAAAAGCGAAGGTTTTAGCCAAAAAAATTTTTTTCGAAAATACCTCGGGACTGGGGGATGTCGGAGGTGTGGAAAACCTCGGGACGTGATGGGTTAAAGGCTAACCCATTAGCTCCCAGAGTTCCTGTGCGAGGGATTTTGCCGGATGGGTACTAAGCGTACTGCCCTCCGCCTGTCGGCTCATAGTCGCGAAGCTCATAGGTCACTTCCCCAGGGCTCCCTTCTTAAGTTTTGAAAATGCCCATTTCCGTCCTCAGTTGAGGATACTGGGCGTAAATGGGTCAAAGGAACTGTAGATTTATCAGTGTTTAACCCATTAGCTCCAAGAGTTCCTGAGCAAGGGCTTTTGCCGGATGGGTACTAAGCATACCGAGTCGCGAAGTTCATAGGTCCTTACCTCGGGGCTCCCTTCTTTATTAAGGTTTGAAAGTGACCAGTTCCATCCTCAATTAAGGACACTGGGCGGAAATGAGTTGAGGTCACAAGGATTGGTAAGTGGTCAAGATCATTAGGCTAAAGTCAACTCGAAAGAGCTTTGATCTTATTTGAACCAATGTTGGTGGAAGGGTTAAGAGTTAGGCAAGAATGAAGTAATTCAATGCCGAGAGTAATATGTCCAAGGTGAAGGTCACAGGTCAGAGTCAAACATTCAGTCCTAGCCAGATTGTGGGCACAGGTGTCGCACTCTCTGGGTGCTCCTCTTTGTTTATGTAAGTGATGCAATGGGGAGTGAGTGCAGCTGTGTATAGCATGTGGGATGATGTAAAGATCTGTGGAAGGATAACAAGTGTTACCACAGAGGCAAGAGTGTATGTGGGAGTGGGTGTGTTGCCTGTGTTTCTTCACTTGAGTGTTGCTTTCGTTAGGGAGATCAAAACCATTTAAGTTCAAAGTAAAATGCTGGCATGATGAGGAGGTTGCCTAATTGATTGTCCGCTGGATAATTCTGAGATGGATCGGGAAAGGAGATACACTGCTGTCCAGGGGTTTTGCTGGCCGCTGATTTTTTTTGCAGGGAGGCTGAAGTACCATGAAACCAAACCGGCCATTATCATGTATACCATGGTCTCATAGGCTGTCTGATGGATGACTGAGATGAGTCTGGGCAGGAAGGTTTTCTGTGCAGTTTTCTATTTGGCATTTCCCTTGGGCATTTGATGAGGCCCAGGTGAACTGCTGATGTCAGTTTCTATTAGTCATGTTTTGGACCACAGACTTGTAACAGCGAATAGCTAAATTATACATGTTCGTATTCTCTTTGATCTTCTTGAGGGCTACTTCAGTGAAGTGATGGAAAACTTCAGTGGTCGTAAGCAAAAGTGTGTTACGGGACTTTCATGTTGTTTGCCTTTCCACATGGGAAGGATGATTCATGTTATCCCTTTATTTCTCTGCGTCATGGGTCTTGTGGAAGATCAATTGAGTATTTTCAAAAATGAAATTTAGGTCAAATTGTTTCTTATCATAGCCTAGGATCATCTTGCATCCTTTCCATTAGCAGTGTTATCAGTCCACAGTAGCATCACTTTACGGACACCTGCCACGGTAATACTATATATATACAGTGCGAAGCGTTAACCTTATCCACATATATGTTTGGGGTCATTACCTTGCATCGTGCTGAAAATGTTTCACTACGAGACACACTATCATTCAGGAACCGCCGCAATGAGCGACCCCCCACAAGGGCCTCCAAACCTGACGCTTCTTGAGGTTACGGACTTACTATATTCTCTCCAGTGACACACACATTAGAGGCTTATGATTACACACACACACACACACACACACACACACACACACACACACACACACACACACACACACACATTCTCTCTCTCTCTCTCTCTCTCTCTCTCATATAGATTTTATGTTAACCCCCTCAATAAAATACTCAGTTAATTGCTACAGCCAGACGATTCTGAGCCACGAGACACAACCAAGCAAGATGAATGATGTATATTGTGTTGTGTATGATGTAGTAACCCTTTCAGGACAAATGCGTCTTGTATATATATTTTTTAGAGATACCACCAGACTCTTTTATTCAGCTGATAAGAGGCGTGTGATGGTGATGAGGTTGGAAAGAAACCCCTCTAACCATTGGTACGAAAATTCGTTCCCTAAACATTTGTATCCAGTAACTCCCTTTGTGGTGTATTCCTGCCGCCTCCTGACGATTTTATATACATTATAGGAGAGATTTAGACCCGGAGGGGTTGGTCATAGCCTTTATTAACCCCTTCACTACCACACAGCCTTCCCAAGCTGAATAAAACCGTCAGTAGGTAATAAGAATAAAATTATAAAAATGCATCATGGATTTGAAGAAGGTAAACTAATGACCTGGTAGCAGCAGTTAACCATATTTTAACTAATGAATTCTTCTTTCAGTAAAGTACTAATGTTAGTGTTGTCAGAAAATTGTGTTGGTGTCTGAATAACTAGATCAAATAATATTTTTTTCAGGCACCAGTACTTAATACAAAAACTGCTGAACAAAATGCCGCTCCAACACCCACCAAGCCATCTCCCTTACATCTATTTAAACCTGGGATGTTGACGATCAACTCTTGTCCGGGATGTAAACCCTGCAGAGGATATGGTGAGGATCAGCTGTTGTCCGGGATGTAAACACTGCAGACAATATGGTGAGGATCAGCTGTTGTCCGGGATGTAAACACTGCAGACAATATGATGAGGATCAGCTGTTGTCCGGGATGTAAACACTGCAGACGATATAGTGACGATCAACTCTTGTCCGGGATGTAAACCCTGCAGACGATATGGTGACGATCAGCTGTTGTCCGGGACGTAAACACTGCAGATAATGTGACGATCAGCTGTTGTTCGAGATGTAAACATTGCAGATAATATGGTGATGTTCAGCTGTTATCAGAGATGTAAACACTGCAGACAATATGGTGACGATCAGATGTTGTCCGGGATGTAAACACGGTAGATAATATGAAGATCAGCAGTTATAAGAGTCGTAAACAATGCGGACAATATGGTGACGATCAGCTGTCGTGCGGGGTGTTAGCACTGCAGACAATATGGTGACGATCATCGCCATCTGTTAGGGATTTATACTCCGTCCTCCCACCTAGTGACCAGTGTGAGCTGTCTCAGTACGGCTGCTCCACCTACAGAGTCAGTTGCTGGTCACTGTTGTTTGGAAGCTCTAAAGAAGTGGTGGAGGGAGTTTAGTCTGTCAAGGTGCTTCGGATCAATGTGCACACTGTCTCGGTACGGATGCTTCACTTACTGAACCGCTCGCTGTGCCCTGGCGGCTCCCACGTCAGTCAGTGTTGTCTCGAAGCTCAAGTGAAGTGGATATTGGAGTTCATTTCAGAAAACGTTATAGAAAAGCAGTACGAATCAAATACTTTTTCAAGGACATTTGCGAAACGTGAAACTAATACGGAGATAGTGGGAAAAATAACGATGGAGAGAGTGTAAGCTGACAGTGGGGAAAAGAAGAAATGATGGTGGAAAGTGTGAAAAAAAAATACGGAGTATGAGGAGACTAGATTCAGAGTGAAAGGATGGGAGAGGTGGGAAAAAATGCTGGAAAGAGTGAAAGAGACTGTGGAAAGACGACAAAAGACGATGGAAAGAAAAAAATACAAAGAGTGGGAAGAATGAAGAAGAAAGACGGTGGAAACACTGAAAAAACAAATGACGGTGTAGAGTGAATAAATACAATGAAGCAAAAATGAAAGTACGCTACGGAGACGAACAAAATGTTGTGCAAACAGTGGAAAGAAAGAAGGTGTAGTGACTGAAAAAAAAAAAAAAAATATGGAGAGGCAAAATGACGTTTGAGTGAAGGGAACAAAAGCGGTGTTGTTGGTAAGCTCAAGTGACGTCATTGGAGGTGTTAGTCTCAAGAAATAATGGAATCAGCGTCTACGTCAATATTTTTCGAATAATATTTGCTTAACGTAGAGCTAGCACACAAAAACTTTAGATTTTAAGACGTGGAGTCGCGAACATGCTGCTAAAACAAGGGCAAGTATAGAGAAGCCTGGATAGAAGTGTGGGTGAGGAATGACAAGTATTTCAGCTGACGAGAGGAACATGGCTGCAGTAAACTGGATATCTCGGTAAGTACACTCCGAAAATATTTGTTGTAATATTTTTTGTTTGCATGTATTATATAATTTTGATTATTGTTACAATAGACGTTATAACAGTTTTGATAGGAAAGGAACTGTATTTATGAAAAGGCAAACTTGTGAATACTTCCATTGGTTAAAAAAAAAAAAAAAGTAGTATGGACTGTTGTTGTTGTTGTTGTTTAAAGATTCCCTGCACCTATAGTGCAGGCTGGGCCATACATTAGCCCGGTCAGTGGGGTATGGGCTGGTTAAAAAATAGTAAGGGGGGATGACAGGACCTTAGGATTGCCCAGCACACACGTCCTGTCTCCTGGCTGGCTTTGTGGTGTGTGTGTAGTATGGACCGGTGAATGAATATTTAAATAAAAAAATACTGCGTCCTTACAACATATTTCGTTGAGAGCTATTTCTATCTTGCGGTAGAAAACGCAAAGTTTATTTTAATTTCTACTTGTGAATAGCTGAATAACTTTGCTGCAGAGTTGTATAGGAAAACTGTATGTACGGTAATGGTTGTGTATAAGGCTGATACAGTGCCTTGTTACCGATTATTAGGGTGGTTTCCCCTGGGCCATGGGATGCTTAGATCAAGTACTTGCAGCAAGGCCGATGAGAGAAAAAAGCATGTGAGAAGAACTGAAAAATAATGTGTTTATGGACCTGGAATCAACTTAATGAAAAAGATGTTTATGAACGGCGTTATATATGTAATTTAAGTATGATCATTCGGTTTATGCCCTGCAGTCGCTTTTTTTTTTTTTTTTCCTCGCCTTCCCACAAAGCATTTTCTCATATTAATTTTATCTTAAGATTCCTTGACATGGCGTCAAGCCCTACAACATTTTGGTGCTTTCATTATCGGTCACACACACAATAAAGGCGTTGCCATTATTCAGAGGTCTTTGCTGATACTTGTAGTGGCCTTTGCAACAGGATGTTCTTTTTAATGTTAACAGCTGGCCTTTGAGTGTGATGAACAACACGATCTATCAGTCACTGGTTGGGTTTGGAACACTGAATACTCCTTTCCCTCCTTTTTTCTCTCTCATGTCACTGACTTGACATTTTTTTTTACGTGAAGAAGAAGGAATCAAAGGCCATGAGCCCGCAAACCGTTCTTTCCAAGAAAAAAAAAAAAAAAATCAAAATGGAGCCAAATTCAAGATATGTTCATTTCTAGATGCCTGGACACACTGCGTTTGAAAGACTGGAGATCATAGGAAGAAGGAAATACAGACAGAGGGAGACAGTTCCAGAGTTGAATCGTTGCATAAATGAAGGACTGGGAGTAACGGCTAACTCTTGCATTAGAGAGTAGGACAGAAAAGGGATCAGAGTTTGTTGCTAGACGTGTGCTATGCGCCCGTCGTAGAGGTGGAGGGATGCAAGCAGACAGTTCAGAGGAGCAGTGACCATGGAAGTGGCGATAGAAAAGACAAAGGTTGAAGGGACACAGTAAAAGGAGGAGAGTTAATGAGACGAAAAGCCTTTGACTCCACCCTGTTGACAAGAGCTGTATGTGGGGAGCCTCCCCACACATGAGAGTTGTACTCTACACAGGGGCGAATAAAACCTGTGTACAAAGTCAACAACTGTGCAGGGGCAAAGACGTTACGGAGTCGGCTTAGCACACCTAATCTCTTGGAAGCAGATTGTACAAGAGATGCAATATGATCTTTCCAAGATAAGTCCCGAGTGAATGAAACCCCAAGCATGTTCAACGATGATGCAGGCTTGAGCTGGATAATATTAAACATTAGTGGGTACTCCTGTGGAAGATTCTGTAAGGTTGATAGGTGTAAAAACTGAGTCTTTAATGCATTAAAAACAACAAGATTATCTTTACCCCAGTCAGAGATACGAACCAAGTCAGACATTAGGTGTGCCATAACCTCATCCCTTGTTTGTTGAAGTAACTGCTGGGATGGACATTGCAGAAAATGAATGGAAAGGTGAAGGGTGGGATCATCAGCATTCGAGTGGATAGGGTTAGATGTACAGCTTAGAAGGTCATTGATGAATAAAAGGAAGAGAGTTGGTGATAGGACAGAGCCCTGAGGAACACCACTGTTGATAGATCTAGGAGAAGAACGATGGCCATCTACAACAGCAGCTATAGAACGACCAGGAAGGAAGCTGTAGATGAAGGCACAGATAGAAGGATAGAAACCGTAAGAGGGCAGTTTGGAAATTAAAGATTTATGCCAGACTCGATCGAAAGCCTTTGAGATGTCAAGTGTGATGGCAAAGCTTTCGCCAAAGTCCCGAAAAGAGGATGGCCAGGAGTCAGAAAGGTAGGAGAGAAGATCGCCAGTCGAGCATCCCTGATGGAACCCACACTGACAATCAGAAAGGAGGTTGTGATAGGAAAGATGCTTTAATTTTTTTTTGTTAAGAATTGACTCGAAAACTTTTGAGACACAGGTATGTTAAAGCAATTGGACGATAGTTAGAGGGTTGGGAATGGTCACCCTTCTTTGGGACTGGCTGAATGAGAGCAAACTTCCAGCAAGAAGGAAAGGTACAAGCTGAAAGACAAACGCAAAAGAGTTTACCTAAGCAGGGTGTAAGCACAGAAGCACAGTTCTTGAGGACAACAGGAGGGACTCCATCAGGTCCATATGCCTTCTTAGTACTGAGGCCAGTGATGGCAGAAAATACATCAGCTGAAGAAATTTTAATGTCAGCCATGAGGAAGTCAGAGGGGGGGAAGTGATGGAGGAACAGCACCGGAATCGTCTAAGGTGGAATTGGTGGAGAAAGTCTGAGTGAAGAGATCTGCTTTATCAGTAGAAATAGCTACAGAGCCATCAGAGTAGAAAAGAGAAGGGAAGGATGATGAGGTAAAGTTGTTAGAAAGGTTTTTGGCAAGGTGCCAGAAAAAGCAGGAAGAATTCGAGTTGGAGAGTTGAGGTATGAATGAAATTATTTTCAGCAGAGAGAAGAACAGACTTAGCACGATTCCGGGCAGAAACATAAAAAAGATGTGATTCAGGGGTAGGTTGGCTCTGGTACCTTTTATATGCCCTCTCCTTGTTGCGGACAGCATTAGAACAAGTGTGATTAAACCAAGGCTTTCTTGCATTAGTCAAAGGATATGAGAAAGGAATGTATGCTTCCATGCCTGAGAGAATAACCTCCATAATGCGCAAGGCACACTTAGATGGCTCTCGGCCACGGAAGCAATAATCATTCCAGGGAAAAACAAAGAAGTACTGCCTGAGGGCCTCCTGATCTGCAGCTCCAAAGTGCCACAGTAACCGTTTCTTTGAAGGGTCCACAGGCCATACTGGAGTGATAGGACAGGTTATGATAATAAGGATGTGATCAGAGGAGCCCAACGGAGAGGAAAGATTGTCAGCGTAAGCAGAAGGATTAATTTTAGGAAGAGGTCTAGTATGTTGGAGCTCTTTCCAAGGCGGTCAGGGATATGGGTAGGGTGCTGTACAAGCTGCTGTATGTCATTAACCTGTCACATCCTGACCGATTTCGCACCTCCGATCTCCCCCAATCCTGAGGTATTTTCAATTTTTTTTTTTTTGGCTCAAACCTCCGCTTTTGGTGAGAAACATCGAAAATTCATAGAGAAATCGCTCACCTGAGGTTTAAAATACACGATCCAGGTAGGAGGTCCCCCATACCTTTCTTGGTTTTCTATCAGGCTGGCTGCAAAGAAAACGAGCTCTGTGGGAGGGTAACTATTCTACACCACTCATAAACGGTATTTATTTATTTATTTGGTATGAATTTACATGTAGTATGAGAGTATATTGGTTTTCAAACAGTATTATAGGCAATATAGGCATTGTTTCACATCAACATACCTGACCTTTTTTGGCGACATTACCTGATCATCATTTCCAACTGTTTCTTCCTCTAATGCTATGTAAACTTTGTCCTCCACATTGTCATCGATTGGGGAATCACTCTGGCCCTGAATGTCTTTATTGGCCAGGTCACTGGTAACACGTGAATTGCCGTGACAATGGCGTGCGGGGGGGGGGGAAGTTAAGCAGTGTAAGGCATTGTCCCTGCATGGCATCCTGTAGAGGAATAGAGGAAGGTGTCGCGTGTATACGTACCAAAAATTACACGCGAAAATTGAAAATTGTGCAAATTATGAACCTTGCAATTGCACAACGTACCAGTACATCGTCGGGACTGAAAGTTAAAAAATGTTGCAACGTACCCATACGTCGACGGGACGGGGTGGGTTAAGGATAGAAGAGATGAAGACTTGTTCACCAGGTAGATCATTGAAAGGAGAGGAGAGCCAAAGGTGGTGGTGAACATTGAAATCTCCTAGAATGGAGATTTCAGAGAAAGGAGAAATGGACAGAATGTGTTCCATCGTAGAAGTAAGATAGTCAAAGAATATTTGATAGAATTAGGAAATAAGTAAATAGCGCAGATATATTTAGTCAGAGAATGACAGGAGAGCCAAAGCCAGAGAGTACAGAATTCAGAAGAATCAAGTTCAGGAACACGAGAGCAAGATAAGTCGTTCCGTCCATATATGCAACAGCCACCTTTGGCTTTGAAATAAGTATAGAGAAAGTAGGAGGATACAGAAAAGGGTTTGCTGTCAGTTGCCTCAGACAGCTGAGTCTCGGTAAGGAAGAGAAGGTGAGGTTTAAAGGAGGAGAGGTGATGTTCAACAGAGAGAAAGTTGGAGGAAAGATCGCGAATGTTGCAGAAATGAAGAAGTAAGTCAGACAGTGGTTCCAAGCAGCTCTTAGTTTCGTTACAGGGAGAGGGGCGGATGGTGGGAGCTTTTATGGTCCCCCCCCCTCCCTGGGGACTCCGAGGCAACAGTAGGACGAGCCATTTTTAATTTTGCAATTTTGAAAAGGAAGTGTGGTGTGTACTGTGCATGTAGTTTGGTGTTGACAGTTAGAGAAACATGTGTTAGAGAGCATGCTGGCCTACTCTTAGTGTTACTGAGACACTGAAAAAGTTCAGCAAAGGGGGATGGTCAGGAACTTGTCCTGAGGGCTGATGAAACGAGAGCTCCAGCTCTCCCTGTCATCAGCTTTCCACCCACCTTGGGAGTACTGCCCTGCTCGACTGGTGCTACAGTCTACTCCTGCATCGTCCTACCTACACCCACACCAGCCTTCCTTTGTCCGCCTTTCAGTGTGCAGGTTATGTAAAATTTCGGTTTATAAATATATATATATTTTTTAGTTATTCATTCCTACCTCATGTTCCACACACCTAAAAGAGCCACGCAAGGCCCCACACGTAGATAAGACACCCAGATCCATGGACTTTGTATACTTGCTTTGAAGCCAGTGCTTACGTGCACAAAGTGCTGAGTCGTTGTGGGCTATAGTAAAAGCATGGAGTTCACTTTCTAAGTTTTAATGCATTTTATACCATCTGGTGCCTATTTCCTTACTGCATAAAATGTAGCTACATGAGGAATATTCATTTCTATATTACTGAGTTCATTTTCAGTTCATAAGGGGTAAGGTGGGCACTGTGAATGGAGTAAAGGAGAATGATTCTTTCTTGCAAGGAGGGAGGGCGGAGCTGGCGGTACATTGGCTAGCACGTCCAGGCCTCAGCTGGAAGAACCCAGGTTCAATTCTCGGGATGATCAGAATGGTGGGCTAAGTTCTTTCCCCCCTGTATTGCGGATGGTGATCTAGGGAAGGACTGAGACTCACCAGACCTTGTCCCATAACGACAAGTAATTAGGAGGCATTAATTTAACCCTATTGTTATATTCAAACTCCAGAGATAAGAAAAAAAATGTTTCACTGGATGCAGCCTCTTGGATTTGATGAACATTTTGATAAACAAGTCTATATTGAAGTTATCCTCTTCACTACATTCTTTGGAGGTAACCATATCAAATTTTCTGCTAAATGATTCACTAAGCTGCAGCTGATTTGGGAGATAATTGGTACCGATTACAGTTGACGACCAAACTACCACAGGACATTTTCTAGTTGTCAGTGAGTCGGGCCCGTATTCTCGTCGGTTGAGGAAGCTCCCTAACACTTTGTCCTAAGCAACCCTTTACTGTCCCTTTCAGTGTTATGTAAATGCTTCCAATATCGCCATACTCTGCCTAGGTAACAAGTAATAGGATACTAACCAGCCATGTCCAAAAAGAAATCGCTAAGAAAGAGGTACTAGGGAGTTTTCATACCGACAGGCACTGGGGCCTTAAACTGTGCCAAGCAGCTTCTGTATAACTATGCATTTCCTGTTTTTTTCCTGCAGCCTTCACACGACATTATTCACCACAGGAGGCTTTTTGAATTGATGGGCACCTCCTTAACCCCTTCACTAAAGGAGTTTTTTCTCCCAGTTAAATTAAATCATCCCTTGGTTGGAAAAAAAAAAAATGTCATCGAGAAAAGCTACGGTACTCCTTGCCCCCTGGTTAGGTATGCATTTGAAAACGGTTGGCTGATATTAAGTCACAACATTATAGTTGCTGGTATTACGTCATCGGTGGCCTTCCCGTAATATCCAAAGGGGTATTTATTGCTTACCAAGTCCACATCGTTAACACAGTGAAGAAGAATGAATCTCAGTTCCTTTTAAGGCAGCATTGACACTGGAGCCGAAATCTGGCTTATGCTGATGCAGATTGTTCGATCGTGCAGGTCGGGATAATAGTTGGAGTAGGAACAGGTTTCTTTGGGTCGCCATCTTGGAATAATGTTACTGTCACCTGTATCATGTCTGGGGTTGAGTAACGGAATACCCAGAACGTCCCCTTATGAAACAGGCTGTTCTTATTCCGATTTTTTACCCAAACCTACACCATCGGCCGCTTTACGTCAGAATATTTCACCAGTGTGACATGGCCTTATAGGTGCATTCACACTGAGGCCAGGATTCGACTTATTCTGACACAAATTATCTGATTATGTAGGCCGGGGTAAGAAATGGAAGAACAGCCAGTTGCATTGTGCCATGTTTCTCATTGCCAGGCATAATACAGGAGACAGTGAGAAAGGGAATACCCAGAATATGATCTAATAAATGGAGTGTTCTTTATCCAGCCATCATCCCAGCCTACGCCATCTGACACTTGGCTTCAGAAGTCATTTGCGGCCTCAGTGCTGGTGCATCCTTATGTCCCCATGATATCAATGAAGAATTTGTGTAGATTTGTCCTAGATATGTTAGAATGTGTTTTAATTTTTCATTGATATGTTAATTAATTCAGTGATCTTCTCCAGACCCTTACCGTCATAGCCAAGGTGATGTATTGGAAGTAATAATAGGCAAAGTGTTTTAGCACAGAGTCATCATTCTTGCAGTTACTGCTACTTAGGATCTCCTTAGTCTGTGTCAAGTACCGAGATTTCATATTGTATCTCGGATTTCTTACGCTCCTCTATATAAGGTAAGTTATCGCGGCCAAATATGCCGGTCACTAGTTTTCTGCACATACTAGTTTTTGTCTGGAAAAATTACGTTTCACTTTAGGCCTGTTTGATCCCCTTCCTCACAGTTATGGACGGCGGTTCCGCCTGTGTATGAAAATGAGGACTTAATCATTTTTTATGCGTGTCATTTCATTTTTGCTTCTGCACGCTCAGGGCTATGTTATATTTTGTATTTGATAATTTCTACAGTTTTCACGTATAGGGTGGGTATAAATGAAACTCAAAAACTAAGGTGGCCTACTGAAGTTAGTCATATTTTGTTTGTGTTTTATTTTTGGCATCCCTGTCATTAAGCCTCACAGTTACCAAAAAAATGGTGGTTGAAGGGCAGGTCACTAATGCACCACGGTTCCAATCCGAAAGGCAGATGGAGGTTTGTGTATTTGTGAAACACTGCCTGGGACCGTGATCATCTGTACTGGGAGAGAGAGAGAGAGAGAGAGAGAGTCTTTCCTACCTATAAGTAAACCCGACTTCTTGTGTGTTTGGCTTCGTACCACTGTTTATGGTGTATCAGTATTTGTCAGTGTGTTTTTGGCCATGCCTGTGTGGGCCAGCCAATTATGTGGATATGAGAGATAAGTGGGTGTCAGTGGATGTCACTGTTCATGCTTACTGGCTTATTATCTGCTAATGTTAACTTTTATAACCGTGTAGCCTTTCATGTTTGCTTAGTAATAGTAGTAGTAGTAGTGGTAGTAGTAGTAGTAGTGTGAGTGTGTGTGTGTGTGAGGTGGGCTGGGGAAGCTTGTGTTTTCTTATGTTATATGTGCGGTCCTTCAGGTTCCATTATAAGTGTTGTGTGTATGTGTATGTAGTTATTAAGAGTAAATGTATGGTCATTTTTCAGTGTAATAGAACAGTAAAGGTGTGTGTATTGTGAGTGTTTGTGCGTGTATACCTGTGTACGTTTGGTCTGGGACTGTGGGCAATGTGCGTGGAAAAAGGTAGACAATCGTCACCAAGTACACACCATCACTTTTTTTTTTTTTAATATCGTCTTGGAAACCTGTTGTGTGAGTTTGGGAGGAGGCGAGACAGAGAGAGGCGGGGAAGCACACGGATAAGACAAACATGGTTAAGCTCAGAACACGCACACTTACGCAAACATGCACACGTACTCACATGTGAAAATACATACACACACACTGAGACGCTAAGATTGAGGAACCTTGTCCGAAACACTAAAACAGTCACACTTTGTGAATATCCGTAGCATAGCATGGGCACACATGTACACAAGCACAAAAACACATTCGTATGCACACAACACACACGTATATGCACAAAAACGGGCATATTCATGCACAGAAATTAGCACATTTGCATGCATTCGCACACAAATACAGACAATTGCACACACAAACTTGCAAACACAGACCATGCAATAAAAAAGCAGCTAATACAGGAGAAAGATCATTGTCACAAGACATTAGGTACGTCCAAAAAAACAAGTCTGAAAATAATAGTTAATGAAGTGGGTGCTTTAAGCCAAAATTAAGTCAGCTAAGAAGCTACACAGCAGGAAAAACCCACGTCTAAATAAGGCAGGCAGTGAGATCCGAGGCCAGACAAGCTACTTGAAAGCAATCACATACAAAGGAACCAAACACGGATAAACACACTGTGTCGGGAAGTATAATCCAAGGCAAGCAAGCGCCAAAAGTAAGCAAAGATCAAGGTACACAGATGGAACTAGATGTACAGGAAGTTCACAACTTGCTGGTACATAGTCGTGGGTTATTACACCTTGTACATACATGGGGAATGCTTAAATAACTTTATAGGCCTGTTCTGAAAACTTTCATCCCATTCAACCAGAAGAGTAATATTACAGTTTGAAAACTATTAACCCAAAGAACTTGGTGGCATCATTTTCACCCAATGTTTCTTTCACACATATATTTTAATCATATCAGGTAAGTCTATATTTGAATAAAATTGCTTGGGTGCAAAAAGAATAGAAAGGAAAACAAGTCATCATTGTGCAGAGGTTGAGAAGTTGTTTGTGGTCATCATTCACGTAAGCAATGACCTGTCATTAGCTAGTTAATGTGCCACCCACTGTTCCCCGAAATTAATGCTTGTATCTGCACCGCGATAAACCCAGGAGGAAAAGGGAACACCATGTTGATTAACTAATCTCCCCTCCCCTCCCACACACATCGCCACTTAGTCTTTATCCAGTTACAGTAAAGGGGCTATCACACGGGAGACTCGTGGACGTCCAAATTGGTCGTGGACGTCCAAACTTGTCCCCGCGGGAGGGTCATGGACGTCCACGGGAGGAAGGCCGCCTGACCCATTCGTGGACGTCCACGGTCACCGTGGACGTCCACGACTTGGTGGTCTCCTTCTTCTCTATGGAGTTTACACGTAGTGTGTGTCCTCTGCTATCTTGAACTCTGTAGTCAGTTGAGGTGATATATTATGATTAATTCAAAACCGTCAGTAAACTTTGTACTTTTAATATTTGTTTGTCATAGAAACTTTTCATATATACCAAAATGTGGTAAATATGATGGAATGTGGAATGATTGTTTCCAAGAGAGGCCCGCGCACGTTGGAAAGGCATACTTGGGAAGAAAGCACTACTGTGCAGATTTCTATACTGGCAGCTTTCTTAACTCCGTGGGAGCCATTCTCTCATCCACAGTGCCCTCCTTCTCCCCCTCCTTTGTCTTCTTGCAGAGGCTTCTTCCTCATCCTGCAGGGTTAGGACTGCAGCACCCATTGCAAAAGTCACAATCTGGTTCATGTTCATTGTTGTTGCTGATAAACACGTCGTCTGCTAGGGAGTTGGAAGTGACCTCCCAGTCGCGTGGGGTGAACTCTATAAAGAAGAAGAAGGTGGCCGTGGACGTCCACCGTGTGATAGGGTATGGACGTCCAAGCTCAGTGCGGACGTCCGTTTTGTGCTGCACAAATTGTTCACGGATCCCCGTGTGATACCCGCTTAACCCTCTTTATCCCATCACCCTCATCTCCCTTAGCCTGACCACAGATCACACCCTCGCTCACCCTCCACCCTAACCCTTCCCCACACTTAACCCTCAACTCTGATATTGCTCACCCATCACCCACCCCCATTTCTCACCCATTCTCTCACCCACCCCCATTTCTCACCCATTCTCTCACCCACATCCTCACCCCTTCACCCAACACCCAAACCCACACCCATCACCACTCACCCCTCATCCACCACTCATAACCACAGTCACTTTATCCTCCCTCATTTACCACCCTCACCCTCCCTCATCCACCACCCTCACCCACCACCCTCACCCTCCCTCATCCACCACCCTTACCCACCAGCCGTACACTTCCTCCAGTCTCAGCTACAGTTCACTATCCTCATTCTCTTATTACCCACCACTCTCACCCTCCTACTGTACTCTTCCATACTCTCACCATCATCCACTACCCTCATCTCCACCTTTACCAATCACCCTCACCATCACCCCCGTCCCTCATACACCACTTGCGCTGTCACTCGATTTTTACTTTGCTTAGCCAGCCTTTCCTCCTTTACCCAAATCTCATTCTCTTTCATACATCTCTCTCTCTCTCTCTCTCTCTCTCTCTCTCTCCTACTATTGTGTTTTTATTGTTTTTCTTCATTTTTTCTCGTTTTTAAATGTCCTTAATGCAACTATATTATAACAATTCTTTTCACCCGTACCTTTTCACAGATATTACTTCTCCAGTCATATTAATGTGTGCAATGTTAATTACATCAGTCTTTTTCTACTTACCTGCTATCAGTAATATATGTTAGTAATTTTAGCCTGTCAAGGAGTGGTAGTCATTACTATATATATATATATATATATATATATATATATATATATATCTTTCCTTTATCTATATGAGATGTTATTACTGTATTGAAGCTAATCGGCAAGTGATAGCAAGAATAATTTATAAAGATGTTGTGGTCAAGTGGTACAGTGACGGACTTACAGTATCCATCCATCCATCATCCAATCCTACATTGCCTCATGAGGAGCGTAGGAGCCCGGGGCTGTATTCGAAAAAAATGTCAGCTTAACATCAGGCTGCAGCTGGGTACAGCTTGAGGTTTGATTATCGCTAAAACTAATTGATCTTCCACAATCCTACAGACATGTTCAAATGCATCCCCAAACATCATCACTTAGGATCTGGGAGATACAACCCTACCATGTTTTCAGTATGGACGGCGTGTATTAGTGCCTAAGTGGTGCGGTGTGAAGATTTGTGACCCATTTGTTGTACGTAGGAGGACTTGTGGGCTCGGAGAACGGACTGTATAATATTTGCCAACAGTCGAATACATGACATAGAGTATGAAGGAATTACTCAAACACAATAAAATCGTCATTTGGTAGGAAGGATATCAAATGAGGCGCCATTGAATTAAAGTGGTTAAGCATTTTTATCCCATCCCACTCCATTAACAAACCTTCAAGTTTTATCGTACTCTTAATATAACCAGATAACAGCAGGTCTCACACTGCCTGCTTCAGATCTTTTGCACCTCGATGCGTTAACTGTTCTTATATATTTTTTCTTTCTTCCACTTAACTAGTTTCTTAAGCCTGGGTTAGTTTATTTTTATTACAGCAACGTTTGATAATCTCCTCTCCACTCTTTCATCCCCCATCCTTCAGATTACCTTCACCTCAACTTATTGACATTGATCTATTGTTATAGTCTTTTTTCCCCCTCGTTTTTAATATCACAATAACACACGTTAATTCCTCTCATGTCACCTTTCTTAGACTATTGTGTCTCCATCTTGGTTACCCGCTTTGTTGGGTATTATTTACTTTTTGTGTGCGTGCTATTCTGCCTGTATATTTTCTGGTTTTACAGCAGCATGCTAGGCATTTTTCTCTTTGCTGATGTATTACCTCACTTTGTCTTCTATTCTAAAGTGTTTTAAACAATAAAAGAGTTTAACCATCTCTCCCCATTACCTCCAAACATTCCCATCTTCCATTCTTATCGTGTCGGTTCCTGTTTATTTCCCACTTTCATTTTATTAATATATATATATATATATATATATATATATATATATATATATATATATATATATATATATATATATATATATATATATATTATTTTATTCCCTCCCCCACCGTCCTCCTTACAACTGTCTCACAACATCGAGTCAGTCTCACTTCCCCCTGCCTCTCCCTCCCACTCCCCCACCACCCACCCACCTTGACTTTCACTTTTCGTCCATCATTCTCACCGTCATCTCCATCTTTTTTTGGTTTGTTTGTTTGTTTGTTTTCTCACGTCATTGTACAGCTTTATCGTGGTTTTTGTTTTCCGTATTCCTTTTCTTCTCCCATGTTCAACTTTCCTTTCATTTTCTCCCCATTATTGATCACTTTTCTCTGTTTTATCATAACCGTATTCACATTCCATTTTTATTCGAGGTTTGGTATTATTTTCTGAACTCACCTCCAGATTCCATCACATCTTCATCTTGCCTTACATCTCCTCACCTTCATATTCATTTATTTTCTTCGCAGTTTCTTTCAAAATATCTCAACATCTGACTTTCTTCCTCAGTTTTCCCATCTTCGTCATGCTTTCTATCTTCTCACATCTTCATCTCCATATTTTTTTTTTAGTCATTTTTTAATCCATTACTCATTTCATATTAGTTTTAATAATATTTTCCAATTCTCGTTTCCTTCCAATGGTTATTTTTTCTCGTCCAGTAAATATTCACACTTCAGTATTACTGTTTGACCCCTACCTGAGGCTCAGCTTGCCTTTCATTTTCTTACACCTTCGTCTGAAATACAATCCCTGTTCCTCTTCTCCACTCATTTTCCCTCCCTTCCGTCCTGTTGGCAGCCAGGCTTTGGTGTAATTTTCCAACTTTTCCCCTGCCATCCCTGCTTCATCGAGCTTTTTCTCTGCTTTCCTCCTCCACCTCAGATTCTAATCAATTTTTGTTTTTGTTCACGCTTCTCTCCCACTCATTTCTATTTTCTGTTCATCTGCCATCCTCCCATTATAAACTGCTTTCCATCCCCATCCTTTTTTCTCTTACCTTTTACTTATACATAATTTTCATCTACGTTTTAATACTACTTTTCCAACCCTTACTCCGATCGTCCCTCATCTTCAGCCTGCCCTCCATCTCACCCTCGCCTCCTCTTCCCACAACATTAGTTATTTTTTCCTCGTAACTACCACATCCTCACGCCTGCCGCCGCTCCTATCTCCTTTCCCAGAATTTCTTTTTATGAGTTAACCTTTTATGGTTTTTATCAGCAATGTTTACCCTCCCCTCTCCTCTCTCTCTCTCTCTCTCTCTCTCTCTCTCTCTCTCTTTCAAAATGTTAAGCTTCATCTTTTCTTCCCCGTCACCCCTTCACCCCGGTACTCTTTACCTACCACACTGTCATCATTCTTCCTTATTAGTCTTCCTTACCCTCATTCGTGTCTAACGCTTCCTGCTCACCTTTGTTCTTGCATCATATTAATACACCTTCTCTTTTTTCCCTGTTTTCGTTTTCCCAATATTCGTACTTTCTCTGCCATTTCTTTTATCTGTCCTTTAGGTTTAAATCATTCTTTTTTCCTCATATGGTCATAAATTTCATACCTATCTCAGTGATCATCCATTACTAAACATACTTTTATAGTTTCTCATTTATTATCTTTTCTCCCTTGCTCATCGTCTGTATATTCTAATTTTCTTTCCTCTAATCATTATCACATTCATTTCTCGTCGTAAATACTCTTCCATGAATGTCAGTTGTCCGTATTTTCATTACTGTTATCTTACCTTTTTCAGTCATCGTTTGTCTTTCCTTCATCTTATTTTTTGGATAATAAACATTCTCCTCTTGTTTTCTTAATGTCTTTTTGCTGCCTTCCTAGGTGTTTCTTGCTGTTCCTGCCCTTTTCTTGGGGGTCTCGTTCACTCACCCGTTCATTACGCCTTTAGTGTACATTTTTTCCTGCTATAATTTCCTCAGGCTTCCTTTATTTTATTTCCTTCTCCTATCGATATCTTTACCTTTCCCCCTGCTCCTCCCCTCTGCTCGCTTTTTCTACCCCTCTCCTTCCTCTTTTCCTACCCCCTCCCTTCCTCACCGTCCTCTCTCTTTCACTTCTTTCACCCCCTTCCCTCACTCTTCCTCTCTCTCACCTCCCTCCCTTTCCCTCACACTTCCCTACTCACCTGCCTCCCTCTCACCTCCCTCCATCTCCTTCTTCCTGTATTTCCCTTTTGATTTTTCCCTTCTTTCCAGCTCACCACCTTTCTTCCTCCCTCCCTCTCCCCATCCTTTTCACAGTCCCTTCCCTCTCGTACCTCTCCTTCTCTCCTGTTTACTTCTTTCTCCCTCTCACCTCTCTTTCCTTCCTCTCTTCCCCCCAGCAGAGCCGTCCAATGGCATTCCTTAGCCAAACTGGGAGTCGAGGTCAGGGCTTGTTGTGCGTGATCTCCCCCACACCTCCCCCACTACCATTCCCCATCTCCAGAGTCCTCACCACTACCCGTACCCCTTATCCCCTCCCCAACATCCTACCCCCAACCCCATTACCACAAAGCCCTCCCCTCCCTGTAACCCCTTCATAGGTCCCCTCCCTTCATCTTTAATCCAGGATTCTTTTCCCCACCCTTTTGCTCTCACTCCCATCCCTCTACCCTTCCCCGCCATTCCCTCCCTTCTCTCCTTCCTCGGACCCTTTTCCCAACCACCACCCTCCATCGCCTTATCTCGTACCCCATCTCGTACTCTCTATCCAATCCCCTTCCATCTTACTTCCTCCTCCCCTTCACATCTACCCCTTCTGCTATCCCATCTCCAGCCCCCTCCGTCTCTGCTTCTCCATTATGCCCTCCTCTTCTACTCCCAACCATTTCTCCTACCTCAGCCATAGATTAGCTTCCCCGGTTATTCTCCCCTTCTCTCCCTACCTCATCCCCAGACCACCTTTTAACCATAATCCTGGTCTCTGCGCCTTCCAACCCGTCCGACCTCCCCAGATCCTCTCCACTTTCTCGCTAATCATTAACCCCCCGTGCCCCATCTCTTCCTCATTATTTTCCTCTCAAAATCTTCCATCCCACCTTAGAGCTTGTCAGCTTTCTCCTCTATCTTTCACCTTTTCATCTGCCTTTCCTTTCCTCGCTCCTTCTTCTTTCTCCCTTCCATGATCAGCTTTTTCTCTTGTTCCATTCTTCTTATCTTTTCGTCATTCTTCGTATATTTCATCCTTCCTTTATCCCTCCTTACAACAACTCATAATTTTAGTGAGCTTCAATTTACACTTCCTCTGGTGCTAAAATGGAAGATTTATGCTCATATACTGAAACTGTGCTTCTTTGAGGTGACCTAAGTCAGTCCTAAATAGTTGCATCATTAAAACAACCAATTTCAGATTTCTATTTTCCCTCCTTCCTTTCTTCCTCCCCTAGACTGACATTATTTTATTCTTCTTTCCTACCATGGTGGCTGTATGGGTGATACCAAGTATAAACAAGCAATATTACACGCAACTTAAGCTCAAAAACTTTTGCAGATACGGATCCCCATGAAGGGCCTGTGGGAAGGGGGAGGGGGAGAAGAAGGGGTCGGAGGGAAGGGGAGAAGATAGGAGGTGGAGAGATAGGAAAGAGGGAAGAGGGTAAAGAAGAGAGGAGAGGGGAAAGGGAGAAGATAGGAGTTGGAGAAATAAAGACTGGGGAAGGGGGTAAAGAGGAGAGGAGGAGGGAAGGGGGGAGGAGACAAGAGGCTTGACAAACCAGCTCCACTATGGCCTCGGGTTACGGATACTCTGGCCCAATATAGCCTTAATCCACAGCGTGACTTAGTGTGGTAAAAACTGAATGGGATAATAGAATGAATGGAGCAGGTGTGGTGAAAATTAGGATATACAGTGAAGGATAACAAGAGTGAATTACTCGAGGAGACAAGATAAGCAGCGTGTTTAGGCAGCAATGAGTGGTGTGCAGAGTCTGAGTGGTGTGGAAAGACAGAGGCAAATTGAATTAAAGTGAATAGAATAATGATGATGACAAGGAAGGACGAGATGAAAATGATACAGCCTGCGAGGAGGAAATAATCAGGGTGGATGAATAACAAAGAGTGGCGAGGAGAGTTTGAATCACTGGTGTGGAAAGAATGGAAGTAAGTTGAGGGACAGTGGGTAAATTATAGAAGATGCAGAAAAAAAAAAAAAAAAAAAAGAGGAAGGTTGAGGGAAGAAGATGAGCTTCTTTGAGTAAGTAACAGTGAGTGGCGTGGAAAGTCTGGATGGTGAGGAAAAAGGAGAACCATTGCAAGAAAGTGAGGAGATTAGCAAAGATGCATCAAAGAGGAGGAGGAATGAGAGAAAATCAAGGGTGTGGACAATCTGCGTGGTGAATCAAAGTGAAAGGTTTGCATATAGTGATAATGGAGAACAGAAATGAATAGGAGCAAAGGTGAAGGGATATTGGATTAATTCGTAACCCTCTGACCTCGGAGGATTTTCCATTGGTGAGTAAAATCACTGAAAGACAAAGAAAAAAAAAAGAAAATGATGAATCGTCCCTCTAGGTTAAAGGACTAAATCGAGGTAGTCTTCTGTAATATCAAACCTGGAAAGCTTTCCAGGAGTCAAGTAAAATAGTTTGGCTTTACCCAGATAATATGGATATACTGTCTACTGAAGTTTAAAGGGTAACCAGAGGATGACAGGGAACAAATCCTACGCATCATAAAATCGTCTGCAGTACCAAATGTAGAATAATTAAGGATTCACAGCAACAGGTATACAATAGTTTAATACATGAATTGTTTTACCCAGGAACGGAGTAGGATTCGAGTCTAAAGATGCTTTATCCTCATAAAATTATACAGTGACACTGTGTGAAGAAGGAATTTCGTGGAGAGGCGAGAGGGGAAGGAGGAAAAGGAGATAATGAGTACCGGTAGTCTGGGGATGTAAACGTCTTGCGTGGTGTGGGGTGGGCGTGGGTGTGGAGAGATGATGAATGAGTGGTGTGGGCAACATACGAATGAATGGTGATGGTGGAGAAGGGGGTGGGGGAGCGTTGGAAAGCGATCTCTTTGCTGCCATATTTACATCACAACGTTAACACGTCACCCTTCCTTATCCAGTCAGAAGAGAGGAGGAACAGTCTAAGGGAAGGGATAGGTAGACAAGATTGGCGTTAGAAAATTGGAGAAAGAAGAGTGGAGAGAGTAGTCAGGAAGAATAGAGAGGGATGGGCGCAGAAGGAAGCGGGAGAGAGAGAAAAACAGGACAGGGGAGAGAGCAGGGAGAAAGGTAGCAAGAGGAGTGGAGCGGTTATAAACGAGGTGGGAAGAGAGAATCTGATAATCCCACTTTTCTAACTGGAGTAGTTGCATATTGCATTCATGACCTTTATTCTGCAGTGGGTTCACCTAAACTGAATTAATTGGTTTGGGAAACATCAAGGATAACTAAAAACAGACGCTACTGTATTGAAATGATTATCATCATTCTTACGCTGATATTAGTCACTTCCAATAGAATAAAATGACATGGAGTTAGTCAGGGTTAATGGTACCAGTGTTATCGCTATTCGATTGTCATACTTCACTGCTAGTCTAATGAGATCGTCTGGCGTTAACTGGAAGAAAACGCGAGAAAAGACACGACTATGAGTGTGTTAAATATCCTTTTAAATTTTTGCCAATGAGACTCTGAGTAAGCTTGTGGTTGAAGCTGGTTTCTCATATTGTGTGTGTGTGTGTGTGTGTGTGTGTGTGTGTGTGTGTGTGTGTGTGTGTGTGTGTGTGTGTGTGTGTGTGTGTGTCATTTATACCGTAAAATGTCTACCAGCATCCTTCACCGTGCGAAGGACAGCACCCATTCCCACGGTTGTATGTCTGTACCAGCACTCTTCACCTTGGTAGGGGTAGCACTCACTCCCACGGTAGTATATGTCTGTACCAGCACTCCTCACCCTCGTCCCAGCCACCCTTATTGACTCTATGCACTTTCTTTACGGCACATACAATTGTTTCTAGTGCCTATTACATGTATTTTAGTGGCAAGGTCTGAGAGCACCTTGATGGGGCCAAGCTGACTGCTGTCTGCTGAACTACTTTGCATGCCTCGGTCAGACCGTATCATCTAAATGCGGCAAAATGCAAATGCAGTGACACCCACGGCCAGCTGTTGCCGCCTGTGATGAGCTTTTAAGTGGCTGCTACGGAAAGTTATGAGCTTGTGTAAGTGGGTTAAACTGTTACTGTACTGTACTTGTAGTACTGAGAATGGGCTGGATGGAGTAGTGGAGTGGCCGCGTAAGTATTACATCTTCATTTGTTGTCTGGCTCTGAGGGGGGGGAGGGTCTTGGGAAGAGAGGAGCCAGACATTTAGAGTTTAGTAAAACCAGTATGAAGTCTTTCAGATGGAGGACATTTTATATATTTTATTCTTGCTCCTTGGTGAGTTTATTTCGTGTAAATGAGATTTTATTATTGGAGGAGTTAGAGCATTGATGAACACCTGCATTACTTTGCTAGGGTACACTTCCTATGCTGAGCAAAATTGTCTAGCAGCAACATGAGTAAAATATTTATAATGTCGTTGTAGACGTCTGTGTGTGTGTATACTGTTATTTCCTTACGTTGTTTGATATCAGTGTAAATTACGGTAAAGGCAGCACTTGAGACGGGGAGCATCACTGCTATTCTAAGCTGCCCTGACCCTGAGGTGAATACTTCTATAAAAAATTTGGATTGGCATTGTACAGTGGGCGAGGCGGGAGTACGAGAGAGACAGGCACACAGACCGACAGACACAGAGGCTGCCTCTGACTAAATGAATGACTATGATACATTCTCAGACACACTGACTTACTCGAAGACTGACTCTAGCTGACTGATTAAATCAGAGACTCTAACTTACAGTCTGACTCTGACAGGCTCAAAGACTCTAACTTACAGAATGACTCTGACACTCTTTAACGTAACAGACTGACTGACAGACTCAGACTCTCGTGTGAGTGACTAAGGGACTGAGACAGTGGGGAGAGAGTAGCGACCCCTGAAACTTAGCCGTCTGTGGAAGTGATTAGAACAACAAAAGTTTCCAGACAGTGGGAATGACAGGTTGTGCTTGAGCAGTATTGCTGATTAAATAAAAATATCTAATTTTCGCCCTATTAGGAATACTTCAGTAACAGATGTGTGTTGCCAGTGATACCAGTAAAGGCGAGGTAGCGGCTTGATGTAGTTAGAGAGTATTTGTTAAAGAAATATACGTGTCTAAACTCCACCAGTTAGAGTTCCAATAACAGGCTTGTGTGGACAACTGTCAATAATACCATAGTATCCCAGTATTGGTGGTGAGGCAACAGCTGGTGTAGTTACAGAGTGCAGGCCCTAATTGCTGCTGTCAACAGCTGGTGTAGTTACAGAGTGCAGGCCCTGATTGCTGCTGTCAACAGCTGGTGTAGTTACAGAGTGCAGGCCCTGATTGCTGCTGTCAACAGCTGGTGTAGTTACAGAGTGCAGGCCCTGATTGCTGCTGTCAACAGCTGGTGTAGTTACAGAGTGCAGGCCCTGATTGCTGCTGTCAACAGCTGGTGTAGTTACAGAGTGCAGGCCCTGATTGCTGCTGTCAACAGCTGGTGTAGTTACAGAGTGCAGGCCCTGATTGCTGCTGTCAAAACATTGTTATTGTATTTTATGACCACTGTAATAATAACCAACGTGTCTAATCACTCCAAAAACATGCTTACTTTTTCTGACTTTGAATACTGCAGTAGCTGAAACGTTTGAAAATTATCGGGTAACTTTTGTTTTATGTGTATGTCTGCAACTGTCATTATACATAATGAAGAAAGAATGTTATTCACTATAAGTATCCTGCATATTCATATAGTATTGCCTTACCTTAATGTATGCGAGCAACAACGATACACTTTGTGGAACCACTGACCATTTGGGTAAAGACACTTTTGTGGGGTGACTGCAGCTGTAACTTCAGTCTAAGCTATTTCCTTCACAAAAACAATACTTTTATCCAAGATTCTCTCTGCATGATAAATATTTGTGTAATCGTTTTCTGTTTCATTGGATTTCGTAAACTGTTTGCCCTTTGAATTAATGATTTCATTTTGCTATACATTTTACCAACATAACTTTTAAGGTATGGTGCCGGCTTGCAAATATAATAAACACACAGTATCAAATCCTAACAAAAATAATACATTATACCACACGTTTGCCCGCCACCTGACGCCATAAGGAGCAAATAAATTACAGTCCACTGCTGCTTCCCACAGAACACTCTGCCTCCCCCACCACGATACTCACAAAACAGTCAACAAGGAAAGATAATATTACCACAGCAAGAGCCAGTAATTCGGCCATGTGGATGTGTTGGTGTGTGTGATGATATACGACCATTACGTGACGTAGTTATCACCATCCCCTTGGTTCTTGATGCCGGGACAGGAATGTTTGGGTGGAAGATCCTACGAACTGTTTTGTGTTGGTGCCGTGAGTGTTCTTATGATGGTCAGGGAGGACTAACGATGGGAATGAAAGCTGAGAGCGAGTGTTACGGGGAGGTGGGTGGTTGTGCTTCTAAAAGAGTGCAGTATTTTATTTTTTCCCAACTTCATTCTTCTTACCGACTCCTTTCAGCCTCTCATGACTTGAGTTGATTCAGTCTCTCTCTCTCTAGTGTTAGTATTGAACTGACCACAATTCTCACTTCATGTATGTTTTCCTAATTAATACTGTCGCATCTTTTTTGTCCAACTTTCCAATGCGAAAGTTAATCGATACCGAATGCCTTCATGCGCACTGGTCAACTCTGGAACGCACGTCCATGGTCTGTGTGTCCATCTTTTCGTCTTCTGACAGTTGGTGCTAATGTGATGTCTCCCACAAAGCTGTAATGATATCAAAGCTCCTTGTCTCTCTCACTGAGTATCCTCTTGTAAGTAACATTATCGAGAGAGAATTACCTCGTCAATCCGTGACCGTTCCATAATGTTTTATTCAGACTAACCGTAAAACAGGCACTGGTCACTTATTTCAATGTTTACCACTATACAATCTTGCTTATCTCAGGCGAGACCCTACTGGTCTACATGACTAGTCTTACCTCCCTGTTTAAGATGGCGTATGTTAGTGGCTTAGTCTTGCTACCTCCAGACAGTTTTATTCAGCCTATACAGGAAAGGTTTGTCGTTTTTTAAGGGGTTAAATTATTGCTGTTTCTAACCCCTCCGGTTCGGAAGCTCTCAATGTGCATAAAAGCCCCTGGAATTAGGAAGAAGATTTTAAGGACCAAGTCATCCGAATGAAAATGTTAATGGCTATCTGAAATTAACCTCCAAACAATTGTGGCTGCCTGGAGTGAGTGTTGTATTTTGGATGGTGGTGTTATAAGGGCAGTTCCCCCAAGTGGTGGCATCACATGACACACTGTTCTCGTGAGCTTAGTAGGGTTTCTAACACCTCCTGAACAATATATTTTGCACATTACACCCAAATACTCCGTTGTGCGTTATTCATGTCTTCTCACTAAGGACATCGATAGCATAAGTAATGTGGAAGACAATCGTAACACACAATAAGCAGGAATAAACAGGTTAAGGTAGGGGTGCCAGAGAGCCTCATTACCTAAGGAGAATACGTCACAAGGCATGCAGGGGTCCCAGTCAGGCCACAGCCACCAGACTCTGATAAGGTTTTACGACATTCCTGCCATATGTTTACATCTCATCCTCACCGTTCTCACATCTTCCACACAGCAACATCATAATCTTATTTGTTTCACAGTTTTCTCTCGTAGCTAAATACCACTTCTTTTTTTCTTATTACTGTTTACATAAATAATTATTTTTGTATGTCGCCATCATTTCCTAATCACTGCTTACACACACCTTAACAACTTAATTCCTTCAGCCAGAGGACATCACCTATATTTTATTCTCACTACTACAATATTAGTCACCTTAGGAGAGCACGTAGTTGCGAAGAGGTCAGTGAAGGCTGTATCCAACCCTTCCAATTAGTCTCGTCCAATAGGATAAAACGTCGGTCGTCGTAGAGAATGGGCGAATCTCATCTGGTTGCCAGTTTTGTCTCGTAACTGAACCCTCCTTCGAAATATTCTAATTAGTGTTTAGAGGTTGGAAACTATTATAGTTAAATTTTGAGTATCCCAGATGGAATGTTTAATATTAGAGTAGGAAAGCTTTGTATCATCTTCATCATGGTAGCGTTAAGCTTTAAAGAAAAAAGACGTTTTTCGTAGATATAAGGACATTCCTCAAGATGTACTGTTTAACAAGCTTTAATAGCTCCAGGAAAATAGTTATGTGGAAATTTATTGGAGCTGTACAGCTGTATAGACGTTCTGGTTCTATGGAGAAACGATCTCAGTGTAAAGATTTTATTGAGCTAACGAACATTTTATCATGCAGATCTTAACAGTTCCTCTAAATTTATAACCAGATTAAAAAGTAGTGTTCATGTGTAGCGTATTGAGTATCAGAGCTACACAGAGGTTGTTGAAAACTCGTGAGCTTTAGCTGTTATATTTATGTTCCTTTGGCAAAACATCCTATTTCTTACACCTCTCACATATATACACAAAATTAGTCTTTCCAAAGAATTTTGCAGCTTACCTGCTTGTATTTATTGATAAATTATTGCACAAAGCCGATGTGTGTAAAAGTCTTTGTAATTAATGTAATTTGGTGCAGAATCCACTCCCTCAACAAACTATCGGTGCCCAGTCCTCGTGAAACAATCTGACACCACAGACGATGGATATAATAAAATATCCGTTATTCCCAACCCCCATTTCCTACCCTGTTGTCATGAGGTTACACTGTATTTTTTGCTAGAGAAATTTGTAGTCGCATCCACGATAAGTGTTATTATATGCACGCTCACGTGAAAGTAAATTAAGCCTCCTTAGGCGTCACGAACAGTATTGATCATATTGGGTACCATTGGATTCTTAGTGTCCGATCCCTTTTAATAATTCATTCGATCAAAAAACTCCCAACACCGGTGGTTTCACATCCAGCGCTGTTGCATATCGCGTTTTTTCTATAGGCGACTATTTCAGAATGAACTGATTACTTAATATGTTGCATAAAGTTCTTTCTTGACGTCGTGCTAATAAAACTGCTAGCCATGCACAGCTATGAGCAGTTATTGGGGAATATTTTCGTGCGTCTCACCCACTCTTTTAAAATGTAAAGACGAAAGTTGTAAATATAGTTTTTTTGATCGTGGCACGTAAGTGAGACAGACATGTCATTAGATGTTAACATAGAGGAACGTAAAGGTCATGTTAGTTTAGCTGGTATTATACAGTATACCTGAAGTCTTTAAGAGTCTAGATCCCTTATCCAGCACAGTGACAAGAAAAGTGCTTTTAAACACTAGAAGCTGGACTTAAAGTTCTTATCCACAAGGGGCACACATTGTTGAAACTCCTGATAAAATGACAACTTCTCCACAGCCCCAGTTACATATTTCACTGTCCTCTTTTGTCCTCCTTGTCTCTTGCATCTCTGCTGTACATCTAATATGGAGCTGAGATATTTTACTGTTCCTTCACATCTTTTTTCTACCATTTATCCTGCCTACTTTCTGGTGGATGTCAGCGCTGTGTATGTTGCGTGTTCAAAGTATTTCCCCACCGAGTCTTCACAGCACCACACCAACATCGTTACAGGTTTTAATTGGTCATTTGTTATCTCTCACGACGAGTTTCCTTCTTCAGTTCATAATAACATCATCATCATCATCACATTAAATGAACCCATATGTGGATCCTCACCACCACAGAGAAGAGGATAGTAACAGTTATCATAATCGATATTGCCTTCCATAAACGTTCATCCTCCACAGTCATACTGGGAGAGATAACACGTTTTACTTCTACGGTACTTTACTGGCCACCATCATCAGTATCTGCAGCCAGGTTTGCAGTAACAGTTAGCAATCAAAATTAGCAGTGTCATCTTCCATACCAAAACAAGTTCGTGTGACAGTCACACAGGGAACGACACATAGACGTTCTACTTTCACTGCCCTGACCACCACCAACTTACCCAGCTGTTACGGACTCTTCTGAAATATACATTACCAGCTGTCAGTCAGATTCATCATCCTTTACAAGTTCATCTGACAAGTTATCAGACGATAATCCAACGATCTACTCTTACGCTCCTGACCACAATCATACATTATAATCAGCTGTTACAATCTCCTACATGAATAAACAGTGTCAGTTAGCAATCAGAATTATTTGGCTTCACCTTTGCGTCCATCTCCGCTCCATTACCACATTCGTAAACAAATGATCAATTAAATGATCTACTTTTACACTTTTATTCACCAAAATATTAAGTCGTAAGTCTTTATCTAGATATCCAGTACTAAGAGGCAATAACAATTATCACCATCGCCATTCTTCATTATTTTATCCATCATAGTCACACGGCAAACGATACTCTCTCTCTCTCTCTCTCTCTCTCTCTCTCTCTCTCTCTCTCTCTCCCTGATATATATAAATTTACTTCTTACAGGTGGACTAAATCTAAATATTTCCCACCACTGTCGGTCATTTTATTTTCACTTACCCACACTGTCAGGCTGAATCATCTCTGCCTATCTTCTCAGCAACTTTTTCCATATTCATTCCATATCTCTGATCACCGCCATCTTCTGTCACCTCCTGTCGCTCCCTCTAATGGTTTTTCTCCACCTTACCCGCCACCTGTTGTGTCTGTGCATCTCACCATTAGAAAAATCTCCACATCATCGCCTCTCCCCTCTTTCAACTCTCACACAGCAAGTTCCAGTCTGCTAAAACTCCCAAGCCTTTCCCTCCAAAGACGTCGCATTCGCCTTACTCTTGCTACAGCCTGACGATTTTACTCAGGGCATGAGATACTTTTCAAAATAAAGGTGTTGATATGGCTTTCGTTAACCCCTGAAAGATATCTCCTGTCTTGAATAAAACCGTCAGGTGATGTTAACAGTGAAATAAGAATGACGTTAACTGTCTGAACGAGTTAACCCCTTCTCCCTGAGACGTCGGGTTTGCTTTAGTCTTGCTAATTACTAATGGCTGTTTTTGGCTTGAGATTTATATACTGGGGAAGTTTAGCAGAAATTGTTTATAACTCTCAATAACGGTTAAACCAGATTTAAATACAATCTTCTGGAGTAGAAAGAATAATAAAAAAAATGTTAAGTTAACCTTCAGAGAGGGTGAAGCCATTCCTGTGCTTCAAAAATGGAAATAATAAAATATGGGGATAAGATTAAAAAAAAAAATCAGCTATTGGTATGGATACTTGGAACTTGAGTCCTGTGGCGAGAGTCGTCACGTATTTGACAGTGGTGCGTGCTTGTTTTCTTTTTTTATTTTATTCTTTGAACGGAATCATCGCAGCTTCCATGCCAGACAGCCGACGTCACCCATCTGTACTGGGTGTATTCCCTGCATCATGCCTCACCACCTACCACCATCTTAGCCCATCCCACCCACTCTTTTCTGCCCAACCCACTCATTTATTGCTCTCCCACTTTTGCATGTACCTTACCGAGGTATTTACAGCATTTACCTTCTCAGTATCTACTTCCTTATGCATGCTTCACCGATGACTACCATCCCAGCCCATCCCGTCCACTCCTCTCCACCCACCCAGTCTATATCTACTGTATTCTGATGTAATGAATATCAAAACAGCGTCTGCCACGACTATTTCCCGACCTATATGAGCCATACTTACAGGGTATACTTTCCTCGTCCTAGCCATTTGCCTAACTTCATAAAAATCAAAATCTCGCTTTCTCGCTCGTTTATCATATATTATATCCACTTTTTCCTTGGCCAGCCACGTCCTCCACATTCAAGCTTGCTCATATACACTCGTTTCACAGCCCTATCTACATCCTTCCTCCCCAGATTACCATATTGTCTAAGCACACAATCTTCTACCCTATCAACAACTGATGGTCATACTTCAGATCCTATATATCTGTTTCGCCAACATGTTTACACCAGTCTCCATTTAACCATACCATCTGAGTACGCCGTCTTGTACCCTGCTATCGACAGACTTCCTCCACATTTTCGAAGTGGGAAAAGATATATTGATGGTTATGGGTAGGAAAGGCTGTTAAGGGAAGTTGATAGTTACTGATAAAGGGGGTGTAAGTTATCGTGGTAATACAAGAATGAGTGTATGGAGCTCCTTGTTGATGGTGAGACGGTTACGTTGTACTGTATTACTATGACTGCTGACACAAATGATAATACTTAGTGAGTTTAGATGGGGTTCTCTCTTAACAATTTATAAATATAATCCCGTGCAATGCGAAACTGTAAGGTAACCAAACTTTAGTGGTCAAAATTTGGAGGGTACGAAGCAGGAAACCATACATTAGAGAGTGCAGTGAATACAAAATATGAACATAAGTATTTAATAGTCTCTTCATTGGTAATACCTCTTTATATCTTGATGTTTTCTCCTGCCGATTATATTCAGATTTAAAAAGGAAGTATTTAATGTAAAAACCATTATGATTAATGTTCTAAGAGAAGAATATGACTAATTTATTGCAGCTAACGTCAGAGGATATTATACAGCAGTTCATAAAGGCATACAGCAGCCAGAGGGTTAACCATGACTGTGAAGAACACGCAGCTCTTAAATATAACAGGATGGCAAGTATCAGTGTCTGACTCGGAATGGACGAGCTCAAGAATCAGTAAAAACTCATCCATACTGAACAGCAACAAGACCTCTGACATTCCCCAGTCAGATGGGATGCTCTTCACTCGGCCATATCGGAGTGACCCTGACATAAGACGTAGAAGAGGAGGGGAGAGAAAATGTAGAAAGATGAAGAGAATGTGAGAGAGGAGAGGAGAAGGGGAGAGTAGAGGTGAGATAATTGCGAGGAGTAAAATGAAGGAAGGAGAATTGAAAAGAAAAAGGATTCCTGTATGAGCATATACGGGAGAAGGGGAGAGTAGGGTTTACAAAGGAGTGGACAAAGAAGGCGAGTATTGGGGAATCCACGTAGAAGAGAGGAGGCAGATACTGAACTGCGAATACAGAAGATGATAAATAGGTCTGCATAGGTGCATGAGAATCTCCAACATTATTCAAGCATTTAAGGGAAGACGAAAGCAGATCATACTTGTCAGTTGTGAAGGAACTGTGAGCAGATAAGAAACTATGGGATGAAGGAATTTCTAAGAGAGCAGGGCCTCTGTGTGTTCGAAAGCCACATTATCATTCATATATTTCGGGTTAACGCCTGATCAACTTAACCAGTGATTCCCTCGAGGAAAGGTGTTCTAAGGAGAGGAGAAAGAAGAAAGCATGTAATTCCGAACAGATAAGAAGAAACATGAGTGCAAGAAAAAGAAGATAAGAGCAGAGGGAAGGAGACAGTAATAAGGGGTTCCTATATGAAACTGAGGAGAAGAAAGGAGAGAGTTCAAGGAAAGAAAAGAGAGGAGGAAGTCCTGATGCATGAGGGCTGAGATGTGAGGGCTCCTGTGTGCATGATAAGGTCGACATTACTCAAACATTTTATGGTAACCACCAATCAAACTCGAAAGAGAGGAAAAGAGAGCAAGGGATTCCAGTGAGAGGAGAGGAGAAAAAGAGGCCCAGATACGGATAAGAGCAGAGTAGAAAAAGGGAGAGAAGAGAGAGGACAGGCGAGGAATTGAAATGATACCGAGAGGAGGAAATTAATATATTTTTACGAGAGAAGAGAGATTCATTCATTCATTCATTGCCAGAGGCCATGTATCCCAAACGGGGTGGACAAGGGCTTAGAGTTAATTGTTTTACAGGGAGGGGCACTAATCCTCCACCAACCCCACTTGACACGTAGGGAGAAAAGAGGAGAGATCAGAGAGGAGAAAGAGGAGGAAAGGAGAGAGAAGGGAACCTGGAGAATAAAAGAGCTGGCAGGTGCATGAGAGGGTGGACATCACTCGTACACTTTACGGTAACTCGTAATCCAACTTACCCGTGATCCCCACCAGCTTTATTGCTCGTAAATCAAGACAGTGATTGCCCGCTGGTGAACCCCGAGATCAGAGAACCCACGCCCTCACCCAGGCAGCGATGGCTGGTGAGGTATGGGGGTGGGAGATGGTGTGAGGTGTGGGGGTGGGAGGGAGATGGTGTGAAGTGTGGGGGTGGGAGATGGTGTGAGGTGTGGGGGTGGGAGTGAGATGGTGGGAGGTGTGGGGGAGGGAGGGAGATGGTGTGAGGTGTGGGGGTGGGAGGGATAGTGTGAGGTGTGGGGGTGGGAGGGAGATGGTGTGAGGTGTGGGGGTGGGAGGGAGATGGTGTGAGGTGTGGGGTTGGGAGGGAGATGGTGTGAGGTGTGGAGGTGGGAAGGAGATGGTGTGAGATGTGTGGGTGGGAGGGAGTTGGTGTGAGGTGTGGGGGTGGGAGAGAGATGGTGTGAGGTGTTGGGGTGGGAGGGAGATGGTGTGAGGTGTGGGGGTGGGAGGGAGATGGTGTGAGGGGTGGGGGTGGGAGGGAGATGGTGTGAGGTGTTGGGGTGGGAGGGAGATGGTGTGAGGTGTGGGGGTGGGAGGGAGATGGTGTGAGGTGTGGGGGTGAGGTTAGTGGATAAGAGAGGGAGAGTTGTGAGCTAAGTAGAAAATTGAAGGCCAGTGGATAAGTGAGAATTAGTGAGATGAGTTGAAAATTGAAGACCAGTGGTGATGAGACATGAACACAGGAAACAGACAGACCGAAGGTGAGTACGTATGAAAGGAAGGAAAGAGAGAGAGATTGGGTGGTGGTTGATTGGTTGGTTGGCTAGTTAATTGGTTGAATGATTGATTGACTGATTGATTTTCGGGAAGAATGTGCGTGAATAAGGCCATGCGGACGATGTGGTGTGAAGGATCGATGGGCGGTGAGGGGCGGCAGCAACAGATGGACTTATCGTTCATCGAATGAGAATGAGAACTTAAGTGGTGCGGACAGCCGTGGTGGTGGATAAAAGGTTTGTGTGGGTGTGGCCTGGTGTGATGATGTAGTGGTGATGTAATGCCATTTACAGGTAGGTACACATTGACAAGATTAGCCTATACCATCCGAGGACGTCTAACAAATTGAATGAGATCGAAGCTCATTCAACTGAATATATTTTATGAAATTCCTAGGGGTCGAAGGGGTTAGCCCATTATTTAACTGATACTGCTACCAGGCACGATCTCATGACTCGATCTGGAGTAGTCTTCATTGACTTCAAGGAAATCACGTCTTTTTTCTGTTCGTAACATTGACGGACGATATTTTTCATCTCTGGAGACTCTCATGGGGAACGACTAGCGGCAGTCCACCTGTTAGAACAGTGACGCTTTACTTTGTTATTTACCTTACCGCCAATAGCTTTTTTTTCCTCATAAGAAGGATCTGTTGTAGTTAAGAAGTTTGTTTGCAGGCGACCGTGCTGTTGGTATGGAAAGGCATCGTCGTAAAGAAAATTACTGGTGTAGTCTGCATTGGTAAGATTGTGATGGGTCAATGTAGTGATGAAGTTGGAAGGTTTAGCGTAGGGATGAGTTGGTATGATGGTAGTAAGTTTGTGTGGTGTTGATGATGATTTGGTGTGATATTGGTGTATCGTGGTGACGTGAGAAATGTGGTCATGCTATCAAGTAAGGTGGCTGTGATGTATGCCAGTGGTGTGGAAAAGTGAAAGGTCAGTTAGTAATGACAGGTGTAGTAATATAATAGAAAAATGAGAGTAGCGTGTCATTTGGTTTGATCTTGTTGTAGGCAGGTGTGATGGAGGTGAGAACAGGTGTGGATGTGATGAGGGCAGGTGTCCCTGTTAATTAATGGCTGTGCCGGAACAACTAGGTGTGCCTGGAATGTAGCCAGGTGTAGTTATGAGGAGTCATTGGACATGATAGTGAGTGAGAGAATGTGGTGGTTTCGTGAAAGAGTAGTGATTACAGTCTGGACTGCTGTTGTGGTGATTTGAATGGGTCAGTGTTGGAAACAAGTGTAATTATCATGTGCAGACAGCAAACGAATTTCTAAGTACATGTGGTGCTGGACTGCTTTGGTGAAAGGGATGAATGAAAGTATAAAGAACTGGTGAAGAGGAAATGTAGTGGTGAAGAGAAGCACGATACTGTAGTCTGTGATAATGTGTATTATGCAGGTGGAGATAAAAGTCCATGTGCTGACCTTAACTGGTGAAAGGAGAGAACTTTACCTGAAGTAGTCCGATAGCCTGGGTGAAAGAAATCGTTCTCCAGCAAGGCTTTTCTAAGGTGGAAATGAACAGAAGTGCCAGATAGATATATGAGCAGTATGTTGGTGATATAGGTATGGCTGTTGTGTGAATGATTTTAGTGTGAGTGGCTTTAGTAAGATAACAGTTTGTTGAAAAACAAATATATAGACGGATATGGTGTGGTTGATAGGAAGGCGATAGTGGTCAAATGGCGCCATGTGGATAAACGCTTTGGTATGAGAATACGTGTGTATTAGCCCGATTAGGGAATAAACTGAATGGACAAGATGATAGAGCAGTATGATTATGTAATGATGTGTGTGGATATAATGGTGATGGTGGTGTGATATAGAGGGTGATGGTGGTGTGCCAGATGTGGTTGTGGTGGTGGTGGTAGTTTCATAAGGGATGGTAGTGGTGTGGCAGGAAAGTGGTGGTGGTGGTGGTGGTTCGGGTGGAGGGATGACTAAGCATACAGGAAGCATGGATGTTTTTGGTGTCAGGAGGGAAGTAAGTGGCGCCAGGGAGTGAGACACTGGAGAGGCGTTGAGGTGTGGTGGATAATTACTTCGGCGGAATGAGATGCATGGTGGAAGTAGGGACGTTGGAGTTAGTGGCATGGAAACGTGTGTGTGTGGGGGCGACGGTGTGTGGGAGGTGTGGATGAAGATGTGGGGGCGACGGTGTGTGGGAGGTGTGGATGAAGATGTGGCTGCATCTGCGTGCGTGAGTGCGTCTAAAAACACCGCCAGGCCATGCAAGGCGTGGCAAGGGTCGGGCGTGCACGAGCGTCATTTCAGCTTCCTGCTTGACGTAGCTCATTGTTTTGGTGTGCCTGGCTGCAGTGTCAGCACTTTCTGTCCTGGTGGGCCACGTGTGGGAGGAGGCTGCATCATGACCTCTCAGGGCAGGGCGCAATTTCTCAGTGGCGACGTCACCCATCTCTTCCCCAGCGTATTTTTACCTCAGTAACCCTCCCAGTAATTATAACCCAACATTATATGATTACCGCTGCCACAGCTGCACCACCCACACAGGAAAGTTAATATCATCTTATTTGGTCAGAAGCCGGCCTATCTGAAGAGGTAAAAAGCCTGCAATCATTGAGGCAAGTTTAACATGGAGAGGATCCATAAAAAACTGGAAATTTTTACCATTGAACGGTATAAGTGCCTGAAGATATGGTTATTGGTTATACTCTTTTATATTCTTTTAAATCGACTTTTACGTTCACATACGGCTTGTTAATTTACTTAGGAATTTTATGGATAATTCCTAGTTATAGTTCCCGTCGTTCTTATACAGTAATATCTGTAATTAGCTATCTCTGCTGTACAACAGTCACTGTCTTGTTATCGGCTGATATTCCAGTACCTTCTCTTACGCACCTGGACGGTAATGATCTGCTACCTGTCGTAACCAAGATCTCTTTTTGGAAATAAGAACAATAAATTAATAACGCTGATTGTATCGATGCCTCTTGTTCATCCAGCAAAAAAGAAGTCTTCGGTATGAGAAGAAAATTGTCTTTTGTAATTTTGGGATCTCAGTTCTGGAATTATTTGATTTTTTGTCACTCTAAATCTCGGTTCCTTTCCAAAAGTAACCCAGTCAAACATTAACATATCTTCCAACATCATATTACCCAACTTCCTGCACACATCTTCCCTCTCTCTCTCTCTCTCTCTCTCTCTCTCTCTCTCTCTCTGTCTCTCACACACACACACACACACACACACACACACACACACACACACACACACACACACACACACACACACACACACACACACACACACACACACACACACACACACACACACACACACACACACACACACACACACACACACCACACACACACACACACACGCGGCCTACCTTACCCCCTACACACGCCAGTTCTTCCTCAACTCCCCCGCCACACACCTGTCCTCCCTCATCCCCCACACCTGTCCTTCCTCTCCCACACACATTGTTCATTCCCCTCCTCACACACCAGTCCTCTCGCACACATACACCTGTCCTTCCTCACCCCCTCTACACACACTTGTCCTTCCTCTCCTGCACACGGAGCTCTCCTCCCTACCTCCAGCACATACACATCTGTCCTCCCTTCCTCTCACACACTCCTGTCACACACCTTTTCTCCCCCACACACCTGTGCTCCCTCACCCCCACACACCTGTCCTTTCTAACACCTGCACGCATATTTGTCCAGCCTTACCCCTCACACACACATTTGTCCTCCCTCACCCCCCCACACATTTGTCCTTCCTCTTCCTCGCACGCACCTATCCTCCCTCCCCCCACACACCTGTCCTCTTTCCCCACATACACGTGCCACACACCTTTCTTCCTTCCCCCCACGCGTCTGTCCTCATTCTCTTCCTCCACACACACACACACACACACACACACACACACACACACACACACACACACACACACACACACACACACACACACACACACCTGTTCTTCCTCCTCCCACACACGCCTGTCCTAACTACCTGCCCCCCCTACACACACAATTGTCCTCCCACCGACACACACCTGTCCTCCTCTTCCGACACACCTGTCCTCCTCTTCCGACACACCTGTCCTCCCCCACACCCATCTGTCTTCCCCTCTCACACACACCTTACCTTCCCTCCACACACATCTGTCTTCCCCTTCCACATGCACCAGTCTTCCCCCCAAACACCTTTCTTTCCTTTCCACACACACCTGTCTTCCCACCACAGACACCTGTCTTTCCCTTCCACACACACCTGTCTTCCCCTTCCACACACACCTGTCTTCCCCTTCCACACACACCTGTCTTCCCTTTCCACATACACCTGTCTTCCCCTTTCACACACACCTGTCTACCCCTTCCACACACACCTGTCTTCCCTTTCCACACACACCTGTCTTCCCCTTCCACACACACACACACCTGTTTTCCCCTTCCACACACACATCTGTCTTCCCTTTCCACACACACCTGTCTTCCCCTTCCACACACACCTGTCTTCCTCTTCCACACACCTGTCTTCCCCTTCCACACACACCTGTCTTCCCCTTCCACACACACCTGTCTTCCCCTTCCACACACACCTGTCTTCCCCTTCCACACACACCTGTCTTCCCCTTCCACACACACCTGTCTTCCCTTCACACACACCTGTCTTCCCCTTCCACACACACCTGTCTTCCCCTCACACACCTGTCCTCCTCCCCCCACTCACACCTGTCCTCCTACCCATACACACACCTGTCCTCCCTCCCATCCCACACACACACACACACACACACACACACACACACACACACACACACACACACACACACACACACACACACACACACCGTCTACCTGAGCCACAGTTTTTGTCCAGCCTCCTCGCCAGCAAGGCCAACCTCACCCTTGGTCGAGCCAATAAATATAACAAACTAGTGAGTCGCTCCCAGGAGACGCACAGCAAATACGCTGCCGAGTTCTACTCTGGGTGTTTTGGTGGAGGCTTAGTTAATGCCCCGTGTTGCTGGGTAAACACCGCCTCCAGCAAGTAATTACGTTCATAGTAATAGCCGGTGGATCAGTGGAATGTGGGATTAACTTACTCTCGTGCTAAACCTTAATCGTGGCTAATTACTGACTTTGTATAGAACGTGCCAGTGCAATTTCTATACCCATTTTCCCCGTACTTAGAGATGTGAACACTGATATTGAATGATTTTTTGAAAATTGGCAATGTAGTGTTAAACTATATGATTAACCTTAGATTAAACTTATCCTTGTTATTATCATTCTTGTGTCCCGGACTTACCAAGGCAGTATCAATGGTCACCTTATACTTACAGAGAAGGCAACAGTGTTATTGAGTAATTTTAAGTATGCTCAACTCAATTTGTACCGGACATATCCATGGAGTTTTCAATAAGCAATCATCATGTACTAAGGGAAAGGAGAACACTTTTATTTTTTTTGGGGGGAGGAGGTAGACAGAAGCATCTTGAGGAGCGGCCCAATCATAACGATTTTTACCTACACGGTGCTTCACTAGCGAAGTCCAATTTTGTGCTTCACCGTGGCTACCTAAGGATTTTCACACGCAAGCTGCTTTACTCCTGCAAAGCCACATATGGTGTTTCACTTAAACCAAGTCCCATATGGTCCCCCATCTCTCTAGTACATCAGCAATTATTGCGTAAACTGGCTGTCAGTAACATTCACTACGATGATGACTATTATGTTTCCTATGTGGTAATTTTCCCTTGATCTTCATCTGTGAAGGAGTTAGTGAAGATTAGATCTGGACCCTCCAGTTCCAAAAAACTAATCTGAATAGATATGCCTGACAGTATCAAGGGTAGGCTATATAACAGAATTATACACCATCGTGCTGTAGTGCCTCAGTCCACGTTTGAACACTAAACACCCCATTTTTTATAAATTGGAAGATATGCTTATAATGGTGGTGGTGGTGGTGGTGGTGGTGGTGGTGGTGGTGGTCGCGGTGGTGGTGGTGGAGCAGCAGCCACCGAGTGTCTCCAGCCTCCACTTAAAACACAGAAGACAATATTAACACTTAAAGTCCAAGGACTTTTTACATATTTTTTTCTTCCTGCAATTATATCATTTATTCTGTCAGATATTTCCAAACAGCCGGGGTATGACACAGTCGTCTTCATTAACCCCTGCACAACAAAACGTCTCTTCTGAGCCGAATAAAGCTGTATGGTGATGGTGACGGATGCAATAAAATGGAAAAGACATCATCTTAATAGTCATTAATCTCAACCTAGATGTGACAACGCCAGTATTTTGAGCCGTTAACAACCATATGGTAGACATATGATGGTTTTATGGCTTTATGACGGACTCTAAATGTCACTGCTGTGGATGGCAGGAAAAAGAGGAAAAAAACAAAAAACTTACCTGCACTTCATTGGCTTACGACGAGCATCAGTTCATCGTATATGGCTGAGGTTATGAGACAGAAAAGAAAAATCTGTTTATAAAGTCTACACAGTACAAGACTTGTACTTTCATTTCCTCTCAGTAAAAATTATCACTGATGCTTCGGAGGTAAAAACCAGACATTAACAAATGTCTTTAAATATAGTACCAAACAAACGTATCATCCCACACCTTGTAACTACACCATTGTTGGTTATATAATGTAGAAGTTAAGATGGGAATTTCAAGTAAGGCTTGAGGGAAGGGGAAGTGCAGGCCAGGAGGGAAGATGAGAGAAGAATGGTGAGGGGAAGGGAAAAGTGAAAAGGGGAGGTGGTGGGTGGGCGAGAAGAGGTAAAGGAAATGGGTAAAAGGGACAAACAAAAGTAGACCTGTAGGTTGTGTGTGGTGGATTGGAGGGGAGTGACCTGAGGAGGGGGAGGTGAGTGGAGAGGAAAGAAAAGGGAGTCAGGGCATGAGAAGGCATCCCAACATCGAATTGCAAGTGAATGTGGACGAACGCGAGAAAAACAATTGCCACTGCTATGCTGGATCTCGCCTAAACATTTCTGCCCAAGTGACTTTCATTACCCAGGCAGAAACTGAGGAATGTAGTGACGAGGAATGAGATCTATGCCGGGGAACTTGGAAATTGGAGCTGGATTTGTAGGTGAGCAAAACCTGGCATGAACTAAACGAGATGAGGGAGATAGGAGGGCTGGGAGAGTTAATGGGACATAGATACTCAGGGGATTTTGGTGAGACAGTGGAAGGTTATAGGAAGCTACGCAGAGGGACGGGATATCAAGTTTATTGGGGTGGACGGGGTGGAGCAAATTGCTTAGTTGAAAGACAGCAGGAGAGGAGAACTTGGAGGGAAGCGAGGAGGAAGAAGAAAGAGGAGGTGGAGGAGGAGCAGAAATGGGAGGAGGAGGAGAACAATAAGAAAAAAAAGGGTAGTAAGAGGAGGAGTCTAATAGGGAGGGTATGTAGTCTGGAGATACATGAGTTCTTACAAGGATGTGGCAAAGAAGCAGGAAGGAGGTTACAAAGGATGAGACGCCCATCATATGTCTTGTCAGGTCATTCACTGACGCAAAAATGTTTTCTGCTAAGATACCGCCAACTAAGACTGTAATCTTTATCACTAAGAGACTTTATTTCAATCTCGGAAAAACCTCTCGCTATGAAGATGATGTAAATATAAGTGATTAACACCCTGAACGCTTTAACGTCTTTATAATTTAATTTTTAGCACTAATAGGGTTATTTATTGTAGCCAAGGGTAGATTTTGCATGGAACAGAGGTTTATTGCAACTAGACCATCACTCTGAGTAAAACTTAAACAAGGTCTACCTATCTGATCGTAGACTAATTAATTTGCAGTAGAATAACACGCAGAAGCAGCAGAAAGGATAGATTTATGATCTGATTGCAAATGTACCATTATGGCAAACAATAAATCTTTGCAAAATCAGAATGTACAGTGAGCAACAGTAGTCGTGTCGTGGTTTTGTCCGAAGATTAAATGTAACTCGTGAAACATTATGAACCGTCCGTATGACAGACGGCGGAATGTACCAGACGCTTAGCCCGTTAGCTTATGTTTTCACCAAATTTCACGACACGATTATTGTTGCTTACTGTACACGTAAAAGACGACTAACTCAGCACTTTATTACAGTGAAAAAAAAAAAAATCTCTTACTATATACGTATTTTATCTCGAGATAGCAGTGTACATCATCTTTTTTTGCAACCAAAGATTGGGAGAGGTTTTTTCTCCCTCCTGTATCCAATGTTCACTTGTTTTAGGGTATTATTTTAATGTAATCATCTTTTCTCGCCCCATTGTCTCGTCGTCCATCTCTGGGTCCGTCTTCACAAAGTTTTCAAAGTTTTACAACAGTAGACTTGCATGATTATATTATAATTCTCACTCATACAGCAACCAAACAAGTTTGAATATTAAGCTGACGAAATACAGACAGTTATTTATATGATAATTAACTTTTATGGAGAGTTGTTTACCGTAGACAATGGTTACATTAACCCGATCCTCCCCCTCCACCTGTTTTCATTTCCCGCCCCAATACCCCTCCGCCCCGTCACGTCTGGTGCCTTTTTTTTTTTTTACATTGCATCACCTCTGCAACCATCACCACTATTTAACAACCCATTACAACCATCACTTCCACAACCATCACCTTTACGACCATCACCACTACTTAACAACTCACCATCAACGTCCTCAAGAGTACCCTTCAAGGGCCTCTTCAGTTTTGCATAAATTTTCCTGCGGCTTTGAAAGTAAAATCACTCAAGTACAAAAATTACCGGCATGTTATAATGCTGGGTCAGTAAAGACAATTAATACCCCATGTTTCTTCTACACCGGCTACCACAAGTCATCGTTACCGGTATAAACGGACTCATAAAGCAGCATACCTGTGTCCAGCTGCACACCAATACCACAACAACGCGGACAAAGGCTTCGGTCAAAAATATACATCTAAATGCTCCTCTGCCCTAAAACTGCTATGAGTGGTAGAATTTTAAATATCTCTGGAGTCTGAACGCTTGTATCTTCATTGGCAGCATATGAGATGATGGGCCAGAAATCTACATCTAAATGCACCTCTGCTTAGCGCAACAGTGCTCCAAATATCCTATGTATGAGCGTTTGCCGTTAAGCAGCAATTTCAAGAACTAATGGGCCAGACATCTACATGTACAATTTAATGCACTTCTGTCCTAAAACTGCGTCGCGTAATAATGCATCAAATGTATGGGAGTCTCAGTGTTTGCTTCTAAATGAATTACGTCGAGAAAGGATAAGCCGGGAATTTATATCTAAATACTGTGCTGCCATTACATTGCTTGGCACAACAATAGATCAGATCTCTCTTGGAGTCTGAACCTTTGCTTTTGCTCCACAGAAGTGGAGGAAGACTTTTCAGACATTCGACTCTGCCAGAGTCACTAAGGCAGACACAACATATTTGCTAAGTCCTAATCATCCCTTTGTACACGACCCACATTGATCGGTTTTTATCCAGGTCCCCAGTTACTCTGGTGTGTGGACAGTAACAAGGGGGAAATGTCTGTGCCCAGCAGTCTGACTGTTCCGAAAATCACAAATGGATAAGTCGAGAGATACCGAGTTAACAAGATGCAACGCAGTCAAACTTTCACACACAGTCAGAATCTCGTTAGCATAAAGAGCCTTCATAGCACCTCCATTTTAGCATTTATTTTATATCATTAATATGCCTAAATATCCTCTTTAATGCATATTTTATAACTTATATTACCCAACCACTGGATCAAAGGCAAAAATATATTAATCTCTTCACCCTCGGAGCGTCCTTTTTTTTTTTTTTTTTTTTTTCCCTCACCTCTGGGCTTCATTCAGCTTTGGAAAGTTTTTCTAACTGGATGAGTTCAGCAGAACTTTTACTAATGCCTTCATTGCTAAGGTATCCTTCCTAACAAGAACAAAATGTCGTACTGTAAAGTGTTTAAGTGTATTAGGCAAAATTAACCACTAAGAAGTGTCAGTAAATCTCCTAAGCCAGAAAGAATATAACCCACACTCATGTGGTGGTGTTTTCGCTGGTTAAGGAAGCTCCCCAGCATCTCTGACTTACCTGGTTAGTTTTCCATATGACACGTTAGCAAAATCTGTGCAATTTCTGTCGATATTTAGAAGGCTGATAAAATTCAAGGGAATATCAAGTTGTAGTAGGCATAATAATCACTATGGAAGGGGTGCTACAAAGTCTTCTAAGCTGAGAATGCGGCAACAAATCCCCACAAACCCCCTGCTGTGGTGAGGACAATGAAAACTGCAGCCTGCGTGCCTGGCAGGAGTCGGGGCACCGCCTGGCATTCCTGGATGGCAGCTGGATGGACGCCTGACGATCTCCATACTAGGTGTGGTGATGGCCAGTCAAACCAGCCTGGTTTTGCGTAGCAAACATTGAGACATAGGATTAAGGACATCGTTTATGTCTGTAGCCACGCTTACTTATTACCACATCAGTCCCATTCCTCAGTAGGACACTAGTTTGTCCTTTGGATGCGTTGTTCTTAACCGGAAATTATATATTCACCATCAAGAATGTATACAGCAGTAATAAGGGGAGATGTTAACCTGAATAATAGGGGGAAAACTGCCGGTTTCACAATGGCTAGGGCACTGGCAGGCTGTTGCAGTTCCACAAAGTAAAAATAACTAAAACAATCTCCACTGATGATTTCTAAGGATGAGCATCAAGCCAACAGCAATTCTGGTTAAAACCTGTAGGGCAATGTACGTGGATCTCTCAATACAGACGTTATATAATGTAGTTTGTAAGTAACGGAATATGAGGGTGTAAAGCGTCCTTTTATGACGCATGGATGCAAGGAAGCAAAAGAGAGATTTCTTAAATATATCTAGAGTTTGATGCATTGTAAGCATTCATTCATTTCATTAATGCATGATGAGCATGTACAAAAGTTGTCTATCTGTCTGTCTGTCTATACGTAGGCTATCTATCAATATTGTGCCTGTTTCTGTCTATTGGGAAAAAAAGTTGCTAAGCAGGTTTTTGCCTGAGAGAAGCCAGATTCCATTTACTTGTATGCATGATGTTATCTATATTTACGCACAACCATATTTACAGCCTCTGTATAATAATCCAGTCACTATTTGTAAGGATGAGGGTGTTGGGTGGCTGGGCACAGATTGTGAATTGTGATATGAACATACAAAACACAAATTCACCTTTCTAAATATATATATATATATATAAATATAAATATATATATATATATATATATATATATATATATATATATATATATATATATATATATATATATATATATATATATATATATATATATATATATATATATATATATATATATATATATATATATATATATATATAGACAACCGGGAACAAGAGTTCGCTCAAACTTCAACTCCTCTCTTACTAACTTTCCTCTTCTTACTAATGTTTTCACTCTGAGAAACGCTTCGTATGTCATATGTTTTCTGCTAATAGGTCATATGATTTATCAGGGAATAAAATGACGAGTAAGCCCTAAGTGTAAAGTAGATGCATTACAGCAGTAGGTGTACTTATGTCTCTGGCTGTACTGAACAGTTTCTGAACAGAATATTTATACTCTTAATCACGATAATTAACGAGACATTGAGAAATAACTTTCGAAAACCAGTGAAGCAGTATTCCGAGCCCCATAATTTTTTCCATTGTGTTTTCTAATATTTCATATATGTTCAGTTGAGAAGTGGAGTGATATTATTGTCTGCAGCTGTGGATGTAAAATAAGTCGCTGAAGAATAGGCGTTGGTAAAGTTCCTAAGCCATCAAAATACCACCTCTTGTCAGCGGTGTTGTGGCACCGTACAACTGCCACTCCGTATTGTGATAAGGACCATAACAATACCTGGCAGTTTTGTCCACCGCCACTACAGCACGCCATGTTGGATGGTCCACACATCACAGTGGTTGTCATTTACATGATGGGGGTGTGGCGTCTCGGAAGTGGACTGAGGCTGGACACTTGCATTGCGAATGTATGGTGAGTATGAATGAGACTGCCGGCCAGCGTTGTGGTAAAGGAATAAATGTCTTTGTCGTTTCGCTTCTGACTAAAGTATTTGGAGGTTAATTTATGTGAAGCCACCTTCATTACACCTTCTAGCTGTACAGGGGACCGAGGCGAGGCTACCGTAGTGTAGATACATTTAACCCCTTACCTCTGGTGACAGTTAATCACATTACCACTTGACTATTATTCAACGATTTTATTCAGCTCTGGTACTGAGGGAGTTGTTGAAGGCTGTGTCTAACACCTCAGTGCGAAGTCTTTTCCTACGCAGAATAAAAATCGTCTGAAGGTACTAAAACAAATCGAAACATAAGGTCGTGGGGGTGAAGGGGTTAAGGTATAATGACCAGACTACTTCCATATCGTGGCAGTGCATGATACAAAACTCCCAGGCCAATTAATGTGAATGGAATCCATACGCCTGGCTGAGTCCTCACTGACTGGCCTCTCCAACCACTGACCACCAGACACCCACTGCCCTCGGTACCATTCCTTGCCAAACAACATATTTACATTTTCATCACACAATACACTTGCCTTGTCTTTACAAAGAGATATTTATGCACCAAACTGAAATATGACGGACCCCATGTGTCACGTTCTCGACCTCTAAACTTGTTTCATATAAATCAAACCACTTTTTGTTTTCTTGTTCGACTCTGAGTAGTACCTCTCAATGCCACGCACCTTCACATGTCACCATTTAAGTCCCAACAGTAAAGAGAACACGCATCTCGTACAATCATGACCCGTACGATGATAGTAGTGCAATTATTTTTATGATCTGCTGATAAGTCTTGCAAAAGATTAGTTGTTTTAACAGCAAGAATAGCAACAAACGTCATGGGAACGTTTCATATCCAATCCAGGGATCGAACTGGCGTCTCTTCAGACAGCAGACCACGTCTCAAACCACGTAACCACCAGCTTCCTCTGCCAGAACGATGCTGTCACTATTGCACAGAGATGATACAGCCAGTTGCCATCTCATTCACGCTTCGTATTACACTTATCTTACCAAGAGATATGTACTGCTTAATCGCTTAATTATCTGTGATTACTTAACACACACACACACACACACACACACACACACACACACACACACACACACACACACACACACACACACACACACACACACACACACGAGAGACTTCTTAGGCCTGTAGAGGTTAATGTTAATGTGCTCCAGGGATCAGGTAACCCCAACCTGAACCTCGCTTGACATCGGTACTTGTACACATTTTTGCCTCTTCCTCGCCACCAGCGACTTAGCGTCGTAGAATTTTTATTTAATGCAGTGCAGTCCCTATTGCCTTAGCCTTGTCAACAGATGTTGTTAATTGAATGTGAAAACAAAAAAACATGCAGGTGTCTTCCTGCTTTTCCATATTTGCCTTTGGCTAATGGGGTAGTTGCGTTAGTTATAACCTACCTTACAACAAACAGTCTCGGAAAGTCCAATAAGTCTCTTGTTGTTTGCTTTCCTTTGTTCTCTTTTGCACTCCTTTTGTACATATTACAAGGGTTAGAAGTATTGTACAATAGCACCTAAGTACTTGTGCCTGCCTCCAGATGCTCTCATGATAATGGGCAAGGTCTTCTCTTAGTAAAGGGGTTAATGTACCATAATAACGTCCGACGCACCCTAACCACGCACACTACCGAATAAGCTCCACCATCAGTTCCTTTATACCCCCCCTCATCCTGCTCGCAAATATCCTGTTGGGTGTTGTGACGCAGCCAGGAACTCTTGGAGCCTTGTTCTCCTGGGGGTAGGAGGCTGGCTTGTACCTAGTTCTTAGCATTTTGTTTTGTATATTACACCTTGGTATTCTGTACAGTGATATCATTGTTGTCTTTTTATAACGACGTGGTTTCCATGGATAACATACAAGAGAGGAATAGCCCTAAATGAAAACAAAATTTAAAAAAACAAAGGCGCCATGGAGCCGTGACATCCCACAAGAATACTTTTTAATGAGACGCCTTGAAGTCTGGTGGTCTAAGAGTTCCAGTCGGTGTGAGGATCCTGTGGTAACACAAGTTCGATGATCCAAGAAAAGTTTGGAAGTTTTACGATACTGTAATGCCTCCCGGGGCATGGCCCAGCCACCTGCCCGTAAATGTTCTGAACCACGGAGGCCAAGCCTGGGGCCCTGACGCCTTGAAGGAGGTTGTTATACAGAGTATTCAGGGGTTCAGTTGACAATAGAGTGGTAATACAGATATCTTATTCGAAGAGAACAGATAAATAATTTGTAAGCATAAGGGTAGGTGAACATACATCATAAAATCTTTGATAATATCGCAACTGTATTAACTGTTGTGCATTGGATGCTGCATCTGGCGAAATAATCTGAATTCGGCAGTTAGGTGTAGTTATTATATAAGTGTGATGGAAGGGTGAATGAGTGCAAATGTGTGGGTCACTTGGGGATGATCTGAAAATATATGTGTGAAAAACAAATGTTGCCTGAGATCACTGTATAGGTTAGCGTGTGTCTGTTATCCTTAAAGTTCATAACTAGTGTGTTGCTTTTTACTCGAAGATAAGATAGTCAGGGGCAGAATACTGTTGTGAAAAACCTGTGGATGTGTTAGACTGAGAGGAGGAACTCAGACTGATCTCAAGCGTCGTAATGTGGAGAGAGATGTCTGTCTGATGGTCTGTCTGAAGGATGATTCTGCAATAAAACAGAACAGCAGGTTAATATATTATTGCAGTCAAGGCAGACTGACTACCTTCATCAGCCCTTAGTTGTGGACCTAACTTAGTAGCTTATGCTTGGTGAAAACACAGGAACCTTTCTGAGGAAGCTATGCCCGGGTGATCTGGTGATCTGCCATGTGGTTCTCGAATGACCAGGCCTTCATTTTCACTGCCAGACTCACTGGAGGATGACGAGGATGAATCACAAGATGAGCTGCTACTCCGAGTATGTTTGGTCAAAGCAGGAACGACTAATACTCACCATGTGTGGTGATAGAAGATAAGTAAGGAAGCTGGACTACACTGGCCTTCCTCTGACTCACAGAATGAGGGTTGTGCGGGCAAAAGGGGAAAGAAGGTCAAATGGAAACCTGGAAGTGATAGGCTAGATCCAGAGTGAGTCAGAATCGTTCACGTACTAGTATTTCTGCCTCAGTGTTCAGGTCTTGAGGTGTAGCATCCTACCCCCCAACTTTATTTTGCACTGTCAGAGACTGGCTGTCTTTTTGTGGATATAGTATACAGCACCGTACCCGTAGTAATTAGCATGGCTACCGATACATGTTGTAAAGCGGCAGGGCGCAGCGACAGGTACGATCCCGAGATGGCAATGAGTGGCCGGACGAGGGTGAGGCTGCCTGGATGGCCACAACAACTGCAAGTGGAATGGACGATCAGCGCCGAAAATGTGTTGTCTACACAGACAGTGGGTCAGTTGGGCGTTACCCTCCCCCTCCAGAAAAAATAATCGTAGTATAATCTTGGGAAACTGGCAAAAAAGCTTCATCACAATTTTGTATTTATTTACTGTTCATTTTTTTTTTTTTTTCATTTTATCCGTGATTTACTGTTGTCTACAAAGCATCAATACATTGACAGTTTAACAGTTTTTCTTAAAGATCCTGCTGTAATCTGGGGAAACTGGTTAAATGGCTATATACGGGTAGCAGTGGATACTTAACGGACCATTTTCTGTGATTTACCGTGGGCTTGAGAACAGAATTGATGGGCTGCAAAATATCTTATTATCCGTCCAAGGAGAATTGGTAATCAGTTTTATAGGTAGCACTGGAACTCTCATAAGCAATTTTTTACGGAATTTGCTGTTGGTCTGAGAGCAAAAAATAGTAAAAGAGCGACTTACAGCAAGGACTGCCTGTAATAAATCAGCCGAATGAGGTGTGTGAGAGAGAGAGAGAGTTGGGGAATGGAAGGAGAGTGTGCGCCAAGAATGTGACGAAGACTGCCTGATGAATGAAGGGGAAGAGCGGCGTGGAATATGTTTGAGCATATAAGGCGCGTGGGGGCGGAGAGGAGTGAGCTGTTGGGGCTGGGGAGAAAGTAAGGAAAAAATAGTATATACCTTAGGCAGTATTGAGGGCATCGCAGGGGGGAAGGGGAGGACGGGCATCACTAGGTAGAGGAATAAAGAGTTGCACGCAGCTTGGCACAGCACACATTTTAAGGCAGAACTCCATATCCAGAGTGTGTGTGTGTGTGTGTGTGTGTGTGTGTGTGTGTGTGTGTGTTTTATTAAGTATACTTTTTTTCAGAGATGGCATGCATTTTTTTTTTTTTTTGGCGAGAGGAGCGCGGTAGTTCAGTGGTAGGGTGTCGGGCTCGTAATCGTGAAGTTGCGAGTTCACGCCCCGCCTGGTGGCTGCTGTGCTGGGAGATGTAGTGCTTTCCTATAACCCTATCAGGGGTCTAGCTCTGGGATCAATCACTTTTTTTTTTGGCGTTTTTTTAATGTTTACAGCAATTTCTTTCATAGTAAAATTGTTCTGTTTAGGCTTTACATATATTTATTTTCAAAGTAAGCAGGATATTTTTTATAAAGTTGCCATAATCATGCTTTGAAATTTGGCATTGTTATTTTTCAAAGCTGGGACTCATTATATCAAAGTAGTTTTATTTTTCTGAAGGTCGCAGATCGGTTTCTAAGAACTGGTCGAGTATATTTGTAAGATACCAGACTTTATTTCATATTTGTCAGATTTTTCATTTCCTACCAAAGACAATCGAGGAAAGAGCTGCACTTTGTGTTGGCCAAGAAGTAAAGCCTCCCTGTGTGAGTACCGCTAAACAATCCTTAACTTCAAACCTTGACAACAGAAATGTATATTTAACATCGACGTCAGTAATAATTCGAAATAAGTTAAGTGTGAGATGCTGCGAATAATGTACTGTAGCTTCACTTAAAATCAGGTCACTATTACAGTCAGCCCTGAGAGAGTTAATTGGCAGGCAAGTGGACTAAACAATGAATGTGAACGGGCGGGAAGGAGAGGGGATGTCTGGACACAGTTTGGGGATGTTGATGATGCACTGTCAGATTTTTAAGCAACTAGTTTGACTTCGGAATCGCACAGTTAGGACATTATATATGTACAAAGTTTAATAAATATCTTGCAGAAACGGTAAACCATCTACGACACGCTTTAGTCTAGTTAGGATTTTTGTTATAAATAATACAAAGCTGAAATAATCTCCGAACTAAACTGAAGATAGTTGTTTATTCTCTGATTCGTTCAAGCCTGATTCCTGGTCGCTGTGGGTCGTGTCCGGTGGCAGGGGATGGTGTTCATTCATCTCAGTTTAGTGACCTGCCAGTGTGGCAAGGGTCGGCCGGGGCCAGTGAAAGCTTTTCCAGAGGATGGCTGAAAACCATGGGTAGTTGCCGGGTTTTGAAAAAGTCCAGCAAAGTTGCTTGCCATGTAAGGACACCAGGCTTACGTCAGGACTGCAAGGGTCGCTACATCTCTTTACTCAGGTCACTCCAGCAATATGGTGGCATTCACAGGCTTGGAGGCAACACCCGACATAATGCACATCAGACCCTAGTATTACCCGCGACTTTAATTATCTTGGCATGGATTTTCCTTCATCTGTCCGTCCACAGACAAACAACAGCTGTCATGCATTTCGATCTGCCTTTGCAAATAATTCATATGCCAGCCTTCGTTCCCTACAACTGTGTGTACCAGCGAACGTGATAAGAATATTTTTAACGTGTTAAACTTTTGTTCCTGTCTCCTGTCTTGTATATATTTATATGTGGTGTCAAATCTTAGAGTACCAGAATATTCTGTCGAACTCTCTCAGTCACGACATAAGAGCGTTAAAAAAAATAATAATAATTTTTAAAAAGTTGTCCAACTAGCTCTAAAATCAGCGAATTTTTTTTTACCTAATGTGTGATTAAATAAAGAAGAATTATACTGTAGGATAGACCAAGCAGGCATTCAGCAATGGACTGTGGGTATTAATGCCTAAGTACACTTGTGAAGGCGTGTGAAACATAGGATTCCTTGGTCTCGAGGAAGGTCCGACTAGTGTCAAAATTACATGGTGACGTGAATTGTTCAAGTAGAAGTATTATTACCTATATCTGGTGACTGTGTTCGTTAAAATAACTGGAAAAGGTTCACGTCTGGCCAAAAATGTTATATCTTCTTTAATCAATTTTTAATAATAAATTAATTCTTCCAACTGAATAATTACAACATCGTGATGCAGTTGCTGTGGTCAGTGGTTAACATCCATATCTCGCAATGTGTGTCCCCAGAGAATAAAGGCCGCGCCGTGACAAATATTTGGAGTGAGTGCTGTTACATAATGTCACGCCTAGTCATTCTACAGATGACAGATTGCAGACTCAGGCTCACATAAAAGCAACGAATACAACACTTCACCTTTCACATACTTTACACTTTATATAGTCACTCCTTCCCTGATTGCACTTTGCTAGCTTGAAAACTGGTTAATTTTGGCTATCACTCTCCCTCCTGCACCATCGCCATCCTTGTCATTGTTGTGGTTAGGATGGATGTGGAATCCAGTCACAGGTCAGTCGATTCTGGTCCCCCCAGGTCATGGCTATGGGTGAGCCGCAAGAATTCAGAACTATTAATCATAGTCTATAATGTCTGGACCTGCCCTCGCTGGTAAGAGGGAAAGATGAGATTCGAAAAATCGTGCATCCATGCTGGTGTGTGAAGGACGTGGGGTCAGAGCCGAGGTGGGAGAAGGTCTTGGGTTTACTTGACCTCCATAGTAAGTGTATGAAGGACGAGGCAGGGACCACGGGCAAGTATTCATAAAGAGGTTTTAGGAAACTGTTATTACGAATATTTTTGTCTTGCCGCAGATTTGGCGATATTCACTCTAGTCTGGTTCGAAATGTGTGGCATAGTTCATTTACTTTACATTTGCCGACATTTTCGTCCTTTAGTAGCTTGTTTCCCGTAGCTCAGTGGCAGAATAAGACAATACTACACTTCT